>NC_135810.1:116783999-116952802 GCF_964213995.1 Mustelus asterias
GACATATGAGGAGTCTGGAGTTTAGAAGGATGAGGAGGGATCTCATTACAACTTACAGAATACTGAAAGGCCTGGATAGAGTGGACGTGGGGAAGATGTTTCCATTAGTCGGAGAGACTAGGATCCGAGGGCACAGCCTCAGAGTAAAGGGAAGACCACTTTAGAACTGAGATGAGGAGTAATTTCTTCAGCCAGAGGGTGTTGGATCTCTGGATTGCACTGCCACAGAAGACTGTGGAGGCCGGGTCAGTGAGTATATTTAAGACAGAGTTAGATAGTTTCTTGATTGGTAACGGGATCAAAGGTTACGAGGAAAAGGTAGGAGAATGGAGCTGAGAAACCTATCAGCCATGATTGAATGGTGGAGCAGACTCGATGGGCCGAATGGCCTCATTCTGCTCCTTTATCTTATGGTCTTACGGGGAATGTGCAGACTCCACACAGACAGTCGTCCAAGGTGGGGAACTGAACCCGGATCCTCGAGGCTGCGAGGCAGCAGTGCTAACCACTGAGCCACTGTGTCGCTGTGCAACAAGTAGATAAATTAAACACAAGCAGTGAGCGGGGTGGAAAGAAGGGTGGCAGTCTTTCGTGGGGTTAAATTAAATCAAAACATCATTCTCAGCTGAGGGTCTGGGGGGGGTGGGGGGGTCCCTCTTTATTCGTTTTTAACCGGGGGTCTCTCTTTATCAGTGCTCAAGTTACTTAATCAATCAATACCCTCCACCTGTTTATCCTTAGCTTTAATAATAATTAACATTACATTAATAGTAACTGAAGTTCCCTGGGAATAGAGAGCAGAGACAGGAAGGGGTGAGGGTTAGCGGGTGGATCTTGGAAGGAAAACAAGCCTCCACTGTTCGTACCTGACCCACAATTTATCCAGATGCACCATAGAAAGCATCCTTTCTGGTTGTATCACAGCTTGGTATGGATCCTGCTCTGACCAAGACCACAAGCAGCTACAAAGGATCGTGAACAAAGCCCAGTCCATCACTCAAACCAGCCTCCCACCCATTGACCCCATCTGCACTTCCCGCTACCTTGGGTGTTTTTCAAACTGGCAGGCAGTAACTAGTGGGGTGCCACAGGGATCGGTGCTGGGACCCCAGCTATTCACAATATATATTAATGATTTGGATGAGGGAACAAAATGTAACATCTCAAAGTTTATAGATGATACCAAGTTGGGTGGGAGGGTGAACTGTGACGAGGATGCAGAGATCCTTCAGAATGATCTGGACTGGTTGAGTGAGTGGGCTAATCAATGGCAGATGCAGTATAATTTGGATAAATGTGAGGTTATTCACTTTGGAAGCAAAAACAAAAAGGCAGATTACTACCTGAATGGCTGTGAATTGGGAGAGGGGAGTGTGCAGCGGGACCTGGGTGTCCTTGTGCACCAATCACTGAGGCTAAGCATGCAGGTGGAGCAGGCGGTAAAGAAGGCCAATGGCATGTTGACCTTCAGTGCGAGAGGTTTCGAGTACAGGAGCAGGGATGTGTTGTTGCGATTATACAGGGCCTTGATGAGGTCACACCTAGAATATTGTGTTTGGTCTCCTTTTCTGAGGAAGGATGTTCTTGCTCTCGAGGGAGTGCAGCGAAGGTTTACCAGGCTGATTCCGGGGATGGTGGGACTGATGTATGAGGAGAGATTGACTAGGTTAGGATTGTTTTCGCTGGAGTTCAAACAGGTGAGGGGGGATCTCATAGAGACTTATAAAATTCTAACAGGACTAGACAGGGTAGATGCAGGGACGATATTCCCGATGGTGGGGGAGTCCAGAACCAGGGGTCACAGTCTGAGGATTCGGCGTAGACCATTTAGGACAGAGATGAGGAGACATTTCTTCATCCAAAGAGTGGTGAGCCTGTGGAATTCATTACCACAGGAAGTAGTTGATGTCAAAACATTTAATGTATTCAAGAGGCGGCTGGATATAGCACTTGGGGTGAGTTGGATGATCAGCCATGATCATGGTGAATGGCGGAGCAGGCTCGAAGGGCCAAATGGCCTTCTTCTGCTCCTATCCTCTATGTTTCTATGTTTCTAAAAGCAGCCACCATAATCAAGGACCCTAGACACCCCGGACATTCTCTCTTCCACCTTCTTCCATCGAGGGAAAAAATACAAAAGTCTGAGGTCACATACCAACCGACTCAAAAACAGCTTCATCCCTGCTGCCATCAGACTTTTGAATGGACTTATCTTATGTTAAATTGATCTTTCTCTAAACCCTATCTGTGACTGCAACATTATGGCTGGAATGGTCCGGCCGTTCATGCCGGCGGGATTCTCTGGTCCTGCCGGCAGCGCATCCCTCCTGCCCGTTTCTCTCCGGAGTTGGGTGAAGACAATGGGAATTCCCATTGACAGCGGCAGGACAGAGAATCCTGCCGCTCGCGAACAATGCGCCACCTCCCGCCTGTGGGAAACACGCAGCCAGGAGGCTGGAGAATCTCACCCTACAGTCTGCACCCTCTTGTTTCCTTCTCTATGAATGGTATGCTTTGACTGCACAGCGGGCAAGAAACAATATTTTTCACTCTATACTAATGCATGTGACAGTAATAAATCAAATCATGGAATCCCTACAGTGCAGAAGGAGGCCATTTGGCCCATCGAGTCTGCACCAACCACAATCCCACCCAGGCCCTATCCCCGTAATCCTACATATTTACCCTGCTGCTCCCCCAGACACTAGGGTCAATTTAACCTGGCCAATCAGCCGAACCCACACATCTTTGGACTGTGAGAGGAAACCGGAGCGCCCGGAGGAAACTCACGCAAACATGGGGAGAACGTGCAAACTCCACACAGACAGCGACCTGAGGCTGGAATTGAACCTGGGTCCCTGGCGCTGTGAGGCGGCAGTGCTAACCACTGTGCCACCGTGCCGCTGCAAATCAAACCAAGTCAAAAATCAAATCGAAATCAGATGTGGGCTGGCAGTACGTGGGAAAGAGCAAAGCTTGGAGCTCTGGGTCCTGCTCCCGACACTCACACTGAAGCTACTGCTTTGCTCCGTCTCCTCATCAATTCACCACGGCCTGTTCTCATCACATTTACTGACCCACCTCCCACAAGCAAACAGGTCCTGCGCTGATAGGTGCGAAAGATGTGAACATGGCCCCTAACCGCGCACTGTAATTTAAGGTGATGTTATGTCTGCCTCACAGCTCAACCTAAATATGCCATCCCTTTGTGGGCTGAAGCAGAGAAATAATCCCCGGACAGTTTCTTTCTCGCATCTATCCTATATTTAAATATTCATCTGACCACAGATTAGCCCTTGCTCCTCCGCGGCTGAAGATATATTTTTGTATTGTGTTAGTTACAGATTTATGTCATGACTCCCCACTCCCAGCCCCCGCCACTCCAGGCTCCAGACGACGTGAAGGACATGCGTTGCAAAGGGACCATAAAATATGCCACAACCTCCCTTGCCAGACAGATGCCAAGGTCATTATCCATCTTCTTCCGAATCCCTTGCCGCTGACCTTCATCGTGCACTGTACATAAGAGGCAGTTACGGGATGCAATCAGAAGGCAGTGGCAGCCTTATTAAGGGCGATGCCTGGCCCCCTGTTCTGTAAGATGATGCCAATAGTCCAGCTGCTCCACTTTACACAACACTTCATTTATCTTTTGATTTGACCGTGTATAGAGAGAGAGAGAGCGAGAGAGAGAGGGAGACGTCAGATAAAAATGAAAAGAAGCAGAGATAGAGCGGGACAACTTTTGCAACCGGGGAGGCGACAAAGGCAGTTCGGCAAAGATTTGTCCAAATTCTGAGGCAGCCTCGGTACGTTTGAAAACCAGCTTCCATAATGATTCTCTCAACAAAGAGGAACGATATCTCACAGCAGAGAGGAGCATCTGGAACAACGTGGAAACCTGATACCATCTTTCTTCATCTCAAAGCCCACACCTGCTTATGCACCAAGTTTGGCTGTATTTCTTTTTAACACTCAAATGTAGAATGATAGGAAATAGGAGTGGGAGGAGGCCATTTGGCCCTTCGAACCTGCTTCCCCATTCATTTTGATCATGGCTGATCATCAAATTCAATATTCTCGGTGAGGCACTTGGCGAACAGAGAGGGCCATCCGGCCTGACTGTCTGTCCCTCGAACGCAACTACGTTCACGGCCAGGCAACCTTCATAGAATCATAGAATCCCTGCAGTACAGGAGGAGGCCATTCGGCCCATCGGATCTGCACCAACCACAAAATCCCACCCCGGCCCTATCTCCTGTAACCCCATACATTTACTCTGCTAATCCCCCTGACACGAAGGGGCAATTTTAGCGTGGCCAATCAACCTAACCAGCACAGCTTTGGACTGTGGGAGGAAACCGGAGCACCCGGAGGAAACCCACGCAGGCACAGGGAGAACGTGCAAACTCCACTCAGACAGCAACCCGTGACAGGAATCAAACCCGGGTTCCTGGCACTGCAGGGCAGCAGTGCTAACCACGGTGCCACCTTGTTGCCCGGGCCGACCTTGAAGGGGGAGCAGGTATTTTGTGACTGGTGGGCACCACGGGGGGGGCCTGGGATGCATCACCGCCCCTGGAAATGACATATTAGTTTGATTGGTTAAGTGTAACCTTTGGTTTTAGTGCCTCACCAGGGGTCGTCACCCCCTCCTTAATTTGTTTATTTTACTGATCACTTTTTAAAAATTCATTTATGGGTTGTGGACATCGCTGGCTGGACCTGCACTTACTGCCCATCCCTAACAGCCTAAAGGACATTAGTAAATCAGATAGGTTTTTTATGACAATCAATAATGGTTGCATAGTCATCATCAGACTTTTAATTCCAGATTTATATTGAATTCAAATATCACCATCTGCCGTGGTGGGATTTGAACCTGCGCCGCCAGGTTTTCCACGGGGGTCTCTGGGTTACTAATCCAGTGACAATACCACCATGCCACCTCCACCCCACTTGCCCACATAAAAGACGGTGGCGGGAATCTCCAACAATCTTTGCCTCAACGTGCCAAGTTTCCTATTGATTCACTGGCTGATTGGAGAATGATTTTCATTCACAATTAGCCCCGAGTGCACTCGCGGGACTCAGCTTCTGGCCCAGTGGCTAATCTTGCATTGAGCCAACAGAGTTGATTGAGTCGTTCGAAACCATGGAGGATTTTGATAGGATAGATAAAGAGAATCTGTGGCCACTGGTAGAAGGGGCCAGCAAGCGGAAGGTTCATAAGTTCATCATTCAAGAAGGGGAATAGGGATAGCCCAGGTAATTACCGACCGGTGAGTCTAACCTCAGTGGTTGGTAAACTGATGGAGAAGATCCTGAGGGACAGGATATATGAGCATTTAGAGAGGTTTAGTATGCTCAAGAATACTCAGCATGGCTTTGTCAGGGGCACTTCGTGCCTTACGAGCCTGGTGGAGTTCTTCGAAAATGTGACGACACACATTGACGAAGGGAAGGAGGTAGATGTGGTTTATATGGATTTTAGCAAGGCGTTCGATAAGGTCCCCCATGCAAGGCTTCCAGAAAAAGTGAGAGGGCATGGGATCCAAGGGGCTGCTGCCCAGCGGATCCAGAACTGGCTTGCCCAAAGGAGGCAGAGAGTGGGTATAGATAGGTCTTTTTCTAAATGGAGGTCGGTCACCAGTGGTGTGCCCCAGGGATCTGTTCTGGGGCCCTTGCTGTTTGTCATTTTCATAAATGACCTGGATGAGGAAGCGGAGGGATGGGTTGGTAAGTTTGCTGACGACATGAAGGTTGGTGGGGTTGTGGATAGTCTGGAGGGATGTCAGAAGTTACAGAGGGACATAGATAGGATGCAAGACTAGGCGGACAAGTGGCAGATGGATTTCAACCCAGATAAATGCGTCATGGTCCATTTTGGTAGGTCAAATGGGATGCAGGAGTACAATATAAAGGGAAAGACTCTTAGTACTGTAGAGGATCAGAAGGACCTTGGGGTCCGGGTCTATAGGACTCTGAAATCGGCCCCGCAGGTGGAGGAGGTGGTTAAGAAGGCATATGGTGTGCTGGCCTTTATCAAGCGAGGGATTGAGTTCAGAAGTCCGGGGATAATGATGCAGCTATATAAGACCCTCGTCAGACCCCACTTGGAGTACTGTGCTCAGTTCTGGTCGCCTCACTATAGGAAGGATGTGGAAAAGATTGAAAGGGTGCAGAGGAGATTTACAAGGATGTTGCCTGCATTGAGTGGCATGCCTTATGAGGGAGCTCAGTCTTTTCTCCTTGGAGAGACGAAGGATGAGAGGAGACCTAATAGAGGTGTATAAGATGTTGAGAGGCATAGATCGGGTGGACTCTCAGAGCCTTTTTCCCAGGGTGGAAATGTCTGCTACAAGAGGACACAGGTTTAAGGTGATGGGGGGTAGGTACAGGGGAAATGTTAGGGGTAAGTATTTCACACAGAGGGTGGTGGGCGAGTGGAATCGGCTGCCGTCAGTGGTGGTGGAGGCGAACTCAATAGGGTCTTTTAAGAGACTCCTGGATGAGTACATGGAGCTTAATAGGATGGAGGGTTATAGGTAGGTCTAGAAGGTAGGGATGTGTTCAGCACAACTTGTGGGCCGAAGGGCCTGTTTGTGCTGTAGTTTTTCTATGTGCTATGTTCTATATAGGAGCAGAATTAGGCCATTCGGCCCATCGAGTCTGCTCCGCCATTCGATCATGGCTGACATGCTCCTCATCCCCATTTTCCTGCCTTCTCCCCATAACCCTTCAACCCATTACCAACTAAAAATCTGTCTAACTCCTCCTTAAATTTACTCACTGTCCCAGCATCCACCGCACTTTGGGGGAGCGAATTCCACTGATTCACAACCCTTTGGGAGAAGTCATTTCTCCTCAACTCTGTTTTAAATTTGCTACCCCTTATCCTAAGACTGTGACCACTCATCCTAGACTGCCCCACCGGCGGAAGCATCTGCTCCGCGTCTACTATATCCATAGCTTTTATCATCTTGTATAGGCGTAGCTTTAGGACCATTGGGAAAAGAACCGGAGGCGACACAAGGATCTATTTTCCGAACGCAGGGATTTGGAATGCCTCGGCTGAAAAGGGAGAGAAAGCAAATTCAACAAAGGGAATTGGGTAAATAATTGAGGGCGGAAAAAAATAAAGGGTCGTGGGGAAAGAGCGGGGGAGTGGAATTAATTGGACAACTCGGCCAAAGAACCGGCATAGGCACGGCAGGCTGAGCAGCCACCTTCTGAGATCTATCAGTCTCTGATTCTTTGACTTTCGCCTTGGAGGCTTGAGACGGCAAAACCCCTGAACTGGCAGAACCATCTCCATGGAAACAAACCCTTCAAGGAAGATTTTTGCTTCAGCGGTTGCTGGGGGGAGCGTGATTGATTTGGGCCTGCCACTTCCTGAGGCAAATCAGAGGCACTAATGGACATGGGCTGGTTAGAAGGTCCAATTCAGGTCACTAAGACTTTGGCCCAGTTTTATAAAAAGCTGTTAGGCCCTTCAGCCCTTGTGACACTTAAATAGGCCCTATTCATCCTTCACAAGTTATAACATCTCCAAAGTACACATTTTTGTAAATATTCCTGGAATGCCCTCTTCATTCCCCAGCTGCCTCAGCCGTCTCTCCCAGTGGGGCTGCGGAGGCTCCAGAGGTATCTGCCTTCATACCGGGCCAGCAATCTGGGGACCATGTCTGTCTTCCACAACAGGACAGTAACCCCCGAGGTGGCCAATTGGGACAATGTCTCGATTAAGAATGCCGACAAGCAGGGACTTGAGACCTCCATTCGCTCTCATACTCAGTTAATGGTAGGGTGTTGGGGAGAGTTATAGAACAGAGATCTCGGGGTACAGGTTCATAGCTCCTTGAAAGTGGAATCACAGGTGGACAGGGTGGTGAAGAAGGCATTCGGCATGCTTGGTTTCATTGGTCAGAACATTGAATACAGGAGTTGGGACATCTTGTTGAAGTTGTACAACACATTGGTAAGACCACACTTGGAATACTGTGTACATTCCGGTCACCCTATTATGGAAAGTATGTTATTAAACTAGAAAGAGTGCAGAAAGAGATTTACTCAGATGCTACTGGGACTTGATGGTTTGAGTTATAAGGAGAGGTTGCATAGACTGGAACTTAGTGATCTTATAGAGGTCTATAAATTAATGAGAGACATAGATAAGGTGGATAGTCAACATCTTTTCCCAAAGGTAGGCAAGTCTAAAACTAGAGGGCATAGGTTTAAGGTGAGAGGGGAGAGATACAAAAGAGTCCAAGGGACAATTTTTTTCACTCAAGACGTTGGTGAGTGTCTGGAACAAGCTGTCAGAGGTAATACTAGAGGCGGGTACAATTTTGTCTTTTTAAAAAGCGTTGAGACAGTTACATGGGCAAGATGGGTATAGAGGGATATGAGCCAAACGCGGGCAATTGGGACAAGCTTAATGGTCAAAACTGGGCAGCATGGACAAGTTGGGCCGAAGGGCCTTTTTCCATGCTGTAAACCTCTATGACACTATGGCCGGGATTTTGCGACTTTGCTCGGGTGAGGCTCGCAAAATTCCCGCCTGAGGCCAATGGAGAATTCCGTTCGACGTGCCTCGCCCGCCCCGAATCTGGGGCAGGCATGCCGGTAAAATTCCAGCCTCTGACTCTATTCAAACTCTGAAAAAAAAGAGGTGACATCCAAGGCTCCAAGGGATTTATTAAGTGGTTTGACCCAAAGCAAACTGAGGAAATATTGCAGCTGAATCCTTCACCCGATTCTTTCCTTCTCAGGCACTGCCACAGATTTTCAACTTTGACTTTGTTTTTTTTTAATTGCCTCATTAGAATAATCTTGCTGCTGTTTATAACTTAAGGCTGACCTTAAATAAATGCTGCGGTGGAGTTGCAAATTGAGCTGAGTATAAAATGCTCTGATCTGTATTCCTATGTTCATTACTAAACATTGCTGATCTACGAAATGCCTCTTCAGCTGAGATTCAAATTGCTTTAACTTTGACCTCCAGTTATTGACTCACAATCAGAGCAAGAGCTGCACGGTCTGTCTATTGGTTGCCTTCTTCCCAACTCAAGCCATCCTCCCCACAACAATCTGGAGAATATCATCACCTCTCTTTACTGCCAATCGTTTGTGTTACTGATCCCAATACGGCCGTCAGGAATAGGAGTAGGAGTATCAGCCTCTTGAGCCTGTTCCGCCACTCAATAAGAATAATGGCCATCCTTATTGTGACCTTAACTCCACTCCCCTACATGCATCCTCCACAAATGGGGCTTGCAGATCTCCAGTGCTGATGCACCTTCCAACATTACACTTCCTTTATCTCGAATGGGCAGCACGGTGACACAGTGGTTAGCACTGCTGCCCCACAGCACCAGGGATCCCGGGTTCGTTTCCTGGTCTTGTGTCACTGGCTGTGTGGAGTTTGCACATTCTCCCTGTGTCTGGGTGGGTTTCCTCTGGGTGCTCCGGTTTCCTCCCACAGTCCAAAAGATGTGCTGGTTAGGTGGATTGGCCATGGTAAATTACCCTTTAGAGTCATGGGGACTAGCTTGGGGAGATGCATGGGGTTATGGAGACAGGGTCTGGGTGGGATTGTGGTCGGTGCAGACTCGATGGGCTGAATGGTCTCCTCTGCATTGTAGGATTCTATGTTCTAAAACTCATCTCAACGTCCCTGCCCGATACACCCCTTGGCGACTAATCTCGCCAACCTCCTTGCAGTTTCCTTTTTATTCGTTCACGGGATGTGGGCATCACTGGGCCAACATTTATTACCCATCTCCAACTGCCCACCATTTCAGAGGGCATTTAAGAATCAACCACAATGCTGTGGCTCTGGAGCCACATGTAGGTCAGACCAGGTAAAGAAGGCAGATTTCTTTTCCTAATGGACATTAGTGAACCAGACGGGTTTTTCCGGCAATTGATGATGGTTTCATGGTCACCAGTACATTCTTAAATTCCAGATTTTTATTGAACTCAAATGTCACCATCTGCCGTGGCGGGATTTGAACCTGGGTCCCCAGAGCTTTAGCCTGATTTTCTGGATTACTCATCCAGTGACTCATCCAGTGACAATACCACGAGGCCCCCTGCCCATTGCACCCTATCAACAGGCTTACACTGATCCGAACTCCCTTGCCAATTCAGCTTCCAGCGTTTCATCTTATTCATTCTTAGGGTGTGAATGTCGCTGATGAGGTCAGCATTTATCGCCAATTCCTAATTGACTTGGAGAAGGTCATGATGATCGGTCTTCTCAGACTGCTACAGTCCACCTGACACTGGAGCAGTTCGATACAACTGAGTGGCTTTACTAGGCGGTTTTGGGAGATCAGTTAAGAGTCAACCACGTTGTGTGAGTCTGGAGTCACATATATTTGACAGCAGATTTCCTTCCCTAAAGGGCATTGGTGAACCAAGTGGATTTTCACAACAATCCAGCTGTCCCATGATCATTATGAGGAAGGATGTTCTTGCTATAGAGGAAGTGCAGTGAAGGTTTACTAGGCTGAACCCTGGGATGGCAGGTCTGTCACATGAGGAGATACAAAGTTGGTTAGGATTATATTCACTGGAGTTTAGAAGAGTGAAGGGGGATCTCATAGAAACTTACAAAATTCTAACAGAGTTAGACAGGGTAGATTCAGAAAGAATGTTCCTGATGGTGGGGAAGTCCAGAACTAGGGGGCATAGTTTGAGGATAAGAGGTAAACCATTTAGAACTGAGGTGAGGAGAAATTTCTTCACCCAGAGGGTGGTGAATGTGTGGAATTCACTACTACAGAATGTAGTTGAGGCCAAAACATCTGATTTCAAGAATAAATTCAATATAGCTCTTGCGGCTAAAGGGATCAAGGGATATGAGAGGTAAGGGGGATCAGGATATTGAATTTGATGATGAGCCATGATCATAACTAATAACGAGTGGGGTGCCACAGGGATCAATACTGGGACCCCAGCTATTCACAATATATATTAATGATTTGGATGAGGGAACAAAATGTAACATCTGAAAGTTTATAGATGATACCAAGTTGGGTGGGAGGATGAACTGTGACAAGGATGCAGAGATCCTTCAGAATGATCTGGACAGGTTGACTGAGTGGGCTAATCAATGGCTGATGCAGTATAATTTGGATAAATGTGAGGTTATTTACTTTGGAAGCAAAAACAAGGCGGCAGATTACTACCTGAATGGCTGTAATTTGGGAGAGGGGAGTGTGCAGTGGGACCTGGGTGTCCTTGTGCACCAGTCACTGAAGGTAAGCATGCAGGTGCAGCAGGTGTTAAAGAAGGCAAATGGCATGTTGGCCTTCATTGAGAGAGGTTTTGTTGTTGCAATTATACAGGGCCTTGGTGAGGCCACACCTAGTGTATTGTGTGCAGTTTTGGTCTCCTTTTCTGAGGAAGGATGTTCTTGCTCTCAAGGGTGTGCAGCGAAGGTTTACCAGGCTGATTCCGGGGATGGCGGGACTGATGTATGAGGAGAGATTGACTGGGTTAGGATTGTTTTCGCTGGAGCACAGACGAATGAGTGGGATCTCATAGAGACGTATAAAATTCTAACAGTACCAGACAGGGTAGATGCAGGGAGGATGTTCCCGATGGTGGGGGAGTCCAGAACTAGGGGTCACAGTCTGACGATTCGGGATATACCATTTAGGACAGAGGTGAGGAGACATTTCTTGACCCAAAGAATGGTGAACCTGTGGAATTCATTACCACAGGAAGTAGTTGATGCCGAAACATTGAATGTATTCAAGAGGCGGCTGGATATAGCACTTGGGGCGAATGGGATCAAAGGTTATGGGGAGAAAGCAGGATTAGGCGATTGAGTTGGATGATCAGCCACGATCTTAATGAATGGCGGAGCAGGCTCGAAGGGCCAAATGGCCTCTTCCTGCTCCTATCTTCTATGTTTCTATGTAATGAATGGCAGCGCAGGCTCAAAGGCCTTTTTCTGTGTTATTGATTCTAAATTTATTGATCTTTTATTTGTTGTTAGTGTCACAGGTAGGCTCACATTAACACTGCAACAAGGTTACTGTGAAAATCCCCCAGTCGCCACACTCAGGTGCCTGTTCAGGTACACTGAGGGAGAATTCAGCATGGCCAATGCATTAATGTATTAATCGATCCAATTTAAATGCCTCCATGCTATGGCATGAACTGAACTGATCTCCAGCGGATTGGGCCCAGCCTGTAGATTACCAGTTGAACAAATTAGCACCATGCTACCCATTTCCTTAAATGTCTGTTCACAGGCTCTTTACACCCATGCTACTCATGTTGGTGATTGCAGTGGTGTTCAGGCTTTTGACTGGGACTGATAAAAATTCCTGTTGGTTTGAAATGTTGGGGGGTGAGGGAGTGGGGGTGTGGGCGAGGGGGCTAATCATACCTTGACCCCTAGATCTCTTTGTTCTGTAACTCCCCCCAACGCCCTACCATTAACTGAATAAGTCCTGCCCTTGTTCAATCTACCAAAATGCATCACCTCGCATTTGCCTAAATTAAAATCCATCTGCCTTTCGTCAGCCCACTATCCCAATTGATCAAGATCCCATTGCAATCCGAGATAACCTTCTTCACTATCCACTATGCCACCAATCTTGGTGTCATCTGCAAACTTACTAACCATCCCTCCTAACTTCTCATCCAAATCATTAATATAAATGACAAAAAACAGTGGACCCTGCATCAATCCCTGAGGTACACCGCTGGTCACAGGCCTCCTGTTTGAAAAACAACCCTCTGCAACACTCTGTCTTCTGTCATCCAGCCAATTTTGTATTCATTTGGCTACCACACCCTGGGTCCTGTGAGATTTAATCTTCTGCAACAACCTACCATGCGGTACCTTGTCAAACGCCTTGCTAAAGTCCATGTAGACAACATCAACTGCATTGCCCTCATCTACCTTCTTGGCTACCTCTTCAAAAAACTCAATCAAATTTCCGCACAGAGGGTGGTGAGCGCCTGGAACAAGCTGCCAGAGGCAGTAGTAGAGGCAGGTATATTTTTGTCTTTTAAAAAGCGTTTAGACAGTTACATGGGTAAGATGGGTATAGAGGGATATGGGCCAAATGTGGGCAATTGGGACTAGCTTATTGGTAAAAACTGGGCAGCATGGACAAGTTGGGCCTAAGGGCCTTTTTCCATGCTGTAAACCTCTATGATTTTATGACTTAAGCGTATTCCTTTTGTGAATGGGTCTCAGTGAATGAAGGAATGATCCCTCCGGCAAGTATAAATTGAGCCACATTATGAGCTTGGCTTGGGAGCCCTTTGGTTCCCCATTGCATTTGCCCTGATGACTGCAAGACAAAAGCTTCCACAGCAGTTCTGTCTTTTGAGTGAGATACATGCTCCACATATCAAAGCAACTGTTTGTGTATCTTGCTCTTGTTTAGTTTTTTTTAAAGTTTATTTATTAGTGTCGCAAGTAGGCTCACTTTAACACTGCAATGTAGTTACTGTGAAAATCCCCTGGTCGCCACACTCCGGTGCCTGTTCGGGTACACTGAGGGAGAATTTAGCATGGCCAATGCACCTAGCCAGCACGCCTTTCTGAGTGTTGGAGGAAACCGGAGCACCCGGAGGAAGCCCACACAGACACGGGGCGAACATGCAGACTCCGCACAAACAGTGACCCAGGCTGGGAATTGAACCTGGGTCCCTGGCGCTGTGAGACAGCAGTGCTAACCACTGTGCCACTGTACCAAAATAGGCCCACGG
Source organism: Mustelus asterias (assembly GCF_964213995.1). Lineage (NCBI taxonomy): Eukaryota > Metazoa > Chordata > Chondrichthyes > Carcharhiniformes > Triakidae > Mustelus > Mustelus asterias. Next base: position 116,797,746 of record NC_135810.1, read on the forward strand.
AATCCACAAAAGAAGTCAGATGGGGCCTTTGCTTTAAGCACCTCAGACTGTAAAATGCTCCCTCATTACTCCACTGGAAGCATCAGCCTGGCTGATATGTTTTCAGATGCAGAGACAAAAGTGCTATCCACCGAGCCATGGCTGATGACTTGGATATAAAAGCAGGTTTCTGCTACATTGCGAGATCATCGATTCAGACACTGTGACTTGCAGCTGTGGAATGCATTGGGCACAGCATAAAGCCACCCCAGTGCTCAAAAGGCATGCTGTGAAATTGCTTTAGTTCATCATAAGTCTGTATTGCTACGACAGTAACACTGCCTTTCTCGGTTTGAAATGCCTTATCACGTGTAACACCTTCGTAAAACCAGTCACAGCAAAGGAATTAAATTGATCTATAATTTTGTGGCATGCAGAGTGTACATCTCCTACAATCTGCGGATTAATGCTTCAACCCACTGTTTTAATCCTGCTTTCCACCAGGGAAACCCCCCCCGATGGTGTTTGTTGTCCTACTTTCACGAGAATGAAGAGCAGAATTAAATATTGATATGTTTCGCTTTGAATCTCCAGCCTCACGGTGTCAGAGCTGTTCAACTACAACCCCTGCCCCGCTGACATTGCGATGTGCCCTCAAAAAGGTGTAGAGTGCAACGTGGAAGATGTCAATGAGGACAAGGAATAGTCTCAGAGCAAGAAACAGCGGAGGTCGAAGGGGATTCGGGGGGGGTCCAGGTACATATATTGTTAAAATGTCACAAACAGAAAATGTCAGCAAATAGTCAAAAAGGCTAATGGTATTCTGCCCTTTATACAAAAGGGAATAGAATACAAAGGGGTAGAAGTCATGCTTGAGTTGTGCAAAGCCTTATAGTTGGACTTCACCTTGTGTTCATGTGAGCAGTTCTGGGCATCACACACTCGGAAGGATTTATTGACCTTGGAGGGGGAAGTGTATCATAGATTTACCAGAATGATACCTTGGCTAAATTATGGGGTTAAATTATGAGGAGATATTGTGCAAATCAGGGTTGTATCCCCTAGGATTTGATTTGTTTTGATTTATTATTGTCACATGCATTAGTATACAGTGAAAAATAATGTTTCTTGCGCACTATATGGACAAAGCATACTGTACATCGAAAAGGAAAGGAGAGAGTGCAGAATGTAGCGTTACATCATAGTTGGGTGTAGGGAAAGATCAACTTAGGTCCATTCAAAAGTGTGATGGCAGCGTGGAAGAAGCTGTTCTTGAGTCAGTTGCTACGTGATCTCAGACTTTTGTATCTTCTTCCCGAAAGACAAAATTGGAAGAGAGCATGTCCGGGGTGCGTTGGGTCCTTAATTATGCTGGCTGCTATTCCGAGGCAGCGGGAAGTGTAGACAGAGTCAATGGTTGGGAGGCTGGTTTGAGTGATGGACTGAGCTTTGTTCACGATCCTTTGTAGTTTCTTGCAGTCTTGGGCAGAGCAGGAGCCATACCAAGCTGTGATACAACCAGAAAGAATGCTTTCTATGGTGCATCTGTAGAAGCTGGTCAGAGTCGTAGTGGACATACCAAATTTCCTTAGTCTTCTGAGAAAGTAGAGGCATTGGTGGGCTTTCTTAACTATAGTGTTGGCATGGGGGGGCCAGGACAGGTTGTTGGTGATTTGGACACCTAAAAACCTGAAGCTCTTGACCATTTCTATTTCATTCCCGTTGATTTAGGCAGCTAAGGGCTGGCTGGGTTTTTAAGACATTCAGTGGGACAGTTCGGGTAGATAGAAACTTGCTCCACTGTCTATTCTTGCTCCTATGTTCCAAGGATTGATCTATAAACTAGTGAGGCTCCAGGAAATAGAACACAGAGGCCAGGATTTTCCCAAAAAAATTCGAAGTGCAGAATTCGCATTAAAATGGAAGTAACTCCCATTGTTTTTTTTTAGCGGAATTTTCAAAATTAATCTCTCATACTCTGTGCACTGCAGAGTGCCTGGTGAGAATCACTCTTTAAATCAGTTGGGCGCGGTCTATTCCTGCTGGAGAGGCTGGCAGCATAATGCTGAGCGGTCCATTGCGCATGAGCCGATCTGTCAGCACGGAGACCGGCGCATGCGCAGTAGCTCCACGCTGCCGGTTTCCCAATCGCTGGCCAGCTCGATCGCTGAGCTTCTGACCTCTCCCCCCCCCCCCCCCCCCCACCCACCCACCCACCCGATGGCTGGCCTCCCAGATGTCTCTGGGCCTGCCCACAGTGCTAACCACTGTGCCAACGTGCCGCCCCAGGTACAACAAAGCAAGTTTATTTGGCAGCACAAGCTTTTGGAGCGCTGCTCCTTCATCAGGTGAGTGAGGACTTGTGTTCACAAACAGAGGCATATACAATTTACAAGAGTAAATTGAGTTTGTGTCTGTATATGCCCTGTTTTTGTGAACACAAGTCCTCACTCACCTGATGAAGGAGCGAGACTCCGAAAGCTTGTGCTGCCAAATAAACCTGTTGGACTTTAACCTGGTGTGAGACTTCTTACTGTGCTTACCCTCGCCCAACGCCGGCATCACCACATCATAACAAAGCAAACCATAGCAAGGTAACCTTGTCGCCTGGGTGCAATTTGAACACAAATTGCTCAAACTTGCACTGGAAGTAATGATTCAGAATCCTGCCCAAACCCATTTTCTTAATCATAAACATCCCTGGCCCTGCACAATCAAATGGAACAAAAAAAACAACGCTTGTTTTTCTCTTTTCATTCACAGATAACCCTTGATGTTGTCTCAGAGTGGTGACATGGTGCACTTTGATTAATACAATTTAATAAGGGCATCATTGCATTTGAGAACCTGAATTTAAACTGACGTAAAAAGACAATAGAACCATTGACTAGTTTTGTTGTTGCAAAGTTTCCACGAATTTAGGGTAGAAATTTGAATCTTTTGTTAAATAGGGCGGCACGGTGACACAGTGATTAGCACTACAGCTTCACCGCGCGAGGGACCCGGGTTCGATTCCGGCCTCGGGTCACTGTCTGCGTGGAGTTTACACGTTCTCCCCGTGTCTGTGTGGGTTTCCTCCGGGTGCTCCGGTTTCGTCCCACAGTCTAAAGATATATATGTTAGGTTGATTGGCCGTGCTAAATTGCCCCTTAGCATCAAGGGGATCAGTAGGGTAAACATGTGGCGTGACAGGGATAGGGCGTGGGTGGGATTGTTGTCAGAGCAGGCTCAATGGTCTGGATGGCCTCTGTCTGCACTGTCGGGATTCTATGATTCTAAATGATACTGTAACATGGGGTTTAAGTACACAGACTGCACAAAAGGTTAAAAACAAAATTGCATAAACGGTCAAGGGAAATTGTAACTCAGAGGAAACAGCTATTTATAGAGGATATTCTCTGTAAATGTTCCAGATCTATGTCCTATTCAGGACCCTGGTTCCTCAGCACAGCACTCACCCAGCATGTTCAGGCTTGTCCTGCTGCCCAGCTCCTGGCTGCAGTCCTCCTCCCCTCGTTCTCCACAAGGCTTCTCAGACACATCCTGCTGCCAATCATAGAAATCATAGAATCATAGAAACCCTACAGTGCAGAAGGAGGCCATTCGGCCCATCGAGTCTGCACCGACCACAATCCCACCCAGGCCCTACCCCCACATATTTTACCTGCTAATCCCTCTAACCTACGCATCTCAGGACTCTAAGGGGCAATTTTTAACCTGGCCAATCAACCTAACCCGCACATCTTTGGACTGTGGGAGGAAACCGGAGCGCCCGGAGAAAACCCACGCAGACACGAGGAGAATGTGCAAACTCCAGACAGACAGTGACCCGAGCCGGGAATCGAACCCAGGACCCTGGAGCTGTGAAGCAGCAGTGCTAACCACTGTGCTACCGTGCCAGTCTGATTAGGTCCCAATTTCCCCACCCCAGGGGCTCAAAGCAGCCCAAGGCCCTTGCGCCAAAGCCACTCGCAGGTGCCGGCTTTATCCTGGCTATTTTCTCCCTGGTCTCATGGTACTTGGCTCTGCCACGCTGCATGTCAAAGACATTGCTCAGTGTCTCACAGAGGCTGACAAGTGGCCCAGTGGTTAGCACTGCTGCCTCACAGCGCCAGGGACCCGGGTTCGATTCCTGGCTTGGGTCACTGTCTGTGCGGAGTCCGCACGTTCTCCCCGTGTCGGCGTGGCTTTCCTCCGGGTGTTCCAGTTTCCTCCCACAGTCCGAAAGACGTGCTGGTTAGGTGCATTGGCCATGTTAAATTCTCCCTCAGTGTACCCGAACAGGTGCTGGAGTGTGGCGGAGTGGGGGGATTTTCACAGGAACTTCATTGCAGTGTTAATGTATGCCTACTTGTGACACCAATAAATAAACTTTTAAGTTCCTCTGCTAATGCTCTCCCACAACATTACAATCTGTTGCCAGAGGCCTTGCTATAATATGAGGAACAAATATATCTAAGTATGTATTCTTTATTGTGCTTCATGTTTGAAGGTAAAGAGAGAACAGTCCAACTACCAGTGAGATTACAAAAAGATGCAAATCACAATGTTGTGATATGAATGACATATGATATTTTTGAATTCTTCACTGTGTTATTTGAACGGAGGTGTTCAGTCACTTCTGTTTAGACTTAGGTTTGTGCCTTACAAAGGGTCCAAACTCAAACAGCAGGAGGTCCCCTCATGTTGACCAGTCAACTAAACGTTTGCACACAAGGTTTGCAAGGCCAAACTTGTCAACATGCCAAGATGGCCCTGAGGCATTCAGGGTTCAGAGATGCACCTCCAGCACACCACTGCAAGTAACATCTGGGAGAAATAATCACAGAATCATAGAATTCCTACAGTGCAGAAAGAGTCCCCTCGGCCCATCGGGTCTGCACTGACATTCCAAAGGAGCATCTTACCCAGGCCCTCCCACACGCTCTCTCCCCGTAACTCCATGCATTCAGCATGGATGAACCACCTAACTTACACATCATTGGACACTAAGAGACAATTTAGCATGGCCAATCAATCTGACCCGCACATCTTTGGACTGTGGGAAGAAACCGGAGCACCTGTAGGAAACCCACGCAGACACGGTAGAACTTGCAAACTCCACACAGACGGTCACCCAAGGCAGGAGTTGAACCCCGGTCCCTGATGCTGTGAGAGAGCAGTGCTAACCACTGTGCCACCAGGATGCCCTCATAGAAACATTAAAACAATTGTGTAATTTTCTTTAATTCTTGTTGAATATTTTAGTTTACGAGCGATGAAAATATTGTAGATGGTGGGGACATGGCTGCTTATTTTTAATAAGGGAGGTCAGAAGGCGAATTAGAAACTGGAACTTTCTCAGAAGACTAAGGAAATTTGGCATGTCCGCTACAACTCTCACCAACTTCTACAGATGCACCATAGAAAGCATTCTTTCTGGTTGTATCACAGTTTGGTATGATTCCTGCTCTGTCCAAGGCTCAAGGAACGACAAAGGGTTGTGAATGAAGCCCAGTCCATGATGCAAACCAGCCTCCCATCCATTGACTCTGGCTACACTTACCGCTGCCTCGGAAAAGCAGACAGCATAATCAAGGACCCCACGCATCCTGGACATTCTCTCTTCCACCTTCTTCCATTGGGAAAAAGATACAAAAGTCTGAGGTCACGTACCAACAAACTCAAAAAAAGCTTCTTCCCTGCTGTCCTCAGACTTTTGAATGGACCTACCTTGCATTAAGTTGATCTTTCTCCACCCACTAGCGATGACTGTAACACTAAAATCAAATCAAATCAAATCAAAATCAAGGAAATGGATTAAGCCACACAGCCCCTCAAGCCTGCTGCTGCATTCAGTATGATGGTGACTGATTGACCAGAGCTCCACTTTCCCACCCTATCCCCATGTCCCCTTATTCCCTTTATGATCGTGTGATCAGGAATACGTCAACTCAGACTTGATGACCCTATGTGTTTGCCAGTTGAGGCTACAGAAAATTAAGGAAGAGGTGGGTCTGCAGGATTCGCTGAGGCTCGATATGTGTGTTCTTCCATCACTCACTCATTGCTTTGCACTTTAGTGACACACTGTTCTGTTTGGAGCAATGTACATCTCTCTTGGGCGACACAGTGGCACAGTTGTTAGCACTGTTGCCTCACAGTGCCAGGGGGCCAGGTTCAATTCTGGCCTCAGGTGACTGTGTGGAGTTTGCTCTTTCTACTCGTGACTGCGTGGGTTTCCTCCGGGTGCTCCTCCCACAGTCCAAAGATGTGCGGGTTAGGTACGTTGGCCATGGAAAATTGGCCCTAGTGTCAGGGGGATTAGCAGGACAAATGTGTGGGGTTACAGGAATAGGGCCTGGGAGAGATTGTGGTCGGTACGGACTCGATGGGGTGAATGGCCTCCTTCTGCACTGTAGGGATTCTATGATCCACTTGCTCTTCTGATGAAAAACTTCAAGAGACAGCTACCAGACCGATACAGCAAACCCAGAAATCCGCGTGATTCGCTTCAAATACCAGCCTGGTTCTGTCCAGCCTGGGGATTTAAAGAGTAAATTTGAGATGATGCAGCAAACATTTTTCTTATTCATTCAAGGGATGTGTGCGTTGTTGGCCAGGCAACATTGCCCAACCTTAATTCCCTTTGAGAAGGTAGTGGTGAGCTGCCATCTTGAACCACTTCTGTGGCTGTGGATACACCCACAGTGCTGTGAGGGAGGGCATTCCAGGGTTTTGACCCAGCAAATGCAAAGGAACGGTGATATATTTCCAAATCAGGATGGTGAGTGACTGGGAGGGGAACTTGCAGGTGGTGGTGTTACCATGTGTCTGCTGCCCTTGTCCTGCTGGATGGAAGTGGTCATGTGTTTGGAAGGTGCGATGTCGGGGAGCCTTGGTGAGATGCTGCAGTGCACCTTGTACACGGAACACACGGCTGCAACTGAGCGTCGGTAAAACATGACTGAGCAGGTGGTGGTGACAGAAGGGATTAAACAGACCACACTGCGTACATTTTCAAAGCATATCGTAGAAGTTTATTGCTGTCATTAGAGTTTGGCTCGAGCACTCTCATCTCCTGGCAGTAACTGCAGGAATATCTTGTCTGACTATCGTTGAATTGTCAGATGTGCTGGCACGTGAAGTGTTCGTTCAAGATTCCTAGCAAGCCAGCTGCTGACTGGCATCGTTGGATCATTACTCTACTGATGGTTTCGTCCGAAAGTGCCACAAGCCCCAGTTGAAGCTTTGGCGTCCAGGAATCCCACCCTTTCCATTGGCCCATGTCTTCGAATAGCTCAGGGACAAAATGGAGGGCTCATGAACAATGCCTGGAAACTCAGCAAATTCTGGGCTGCTGATCATAGACGGTGCATCTTCCTGCCAAAAGACAGTGCGCCAAACTTGCCTGGATGGGTGCAGCTCGATCAACACTCGAGAATCTTGACACCATCACTGATGGTGACACTGTTCTCGAGTCAGATGGTACGTGACCTTGGACTTTTGTATCTGTTACCTGATGGAAGAAGGTGGCACGGTGGTTAGCACTGCTGCCTCACAGCCCCAGGGACCCGGGTTCGATTCTCGGCTTGGGTCACTGTCTGTGCGGAGTCTGCACGTTTTCCCCGTGTCTGCGTGGGTTTCCTCCAGGTGCTCTGGTTTCCCCCCACAATCCGAAAGATGTGCTGGTTAGGTGCATTGGCCATGCTAAATTCTCCCTCAGTGTACTCAAACAGACGCCGGACCGTGGCGACTCGGGGATTTTCACAGTAACTTCATTGCAGTGTTAATGTAAGCCTTACTTGTGACTAAAAAATAAACTTAAACTTTAAAGGAAAAGAGTATGTCTGGAGTGCGAGGGGTCCTTAATTATGCTGACTGAGGCAGCGGGAAGTGTAGACGGAGTCAATGGATGGGAGGCTGGTTTGTGGGATGGACTGGGCTGAATGACCTCCTTCTGCACTGTAGGGATTCTATGGAAATGCATTGTGGATTGATTTCTTGCTGATAAAACTTGGAACAAGTTCCGAAGCATAAATATTCAGGTGATCTGGCGATGGAGGCTGTCTTGGAGACCGGTTACAGGTCTGACTCAAATAGATGGAACAACTCCACTCACTTGCTACCAAGGATTTGATGGCGGTGGCGTCTATAGATATAGGGTGCATAAGGACCTGCACCTGGAGTCATGACCCAAACTGGTCCCAACCCTTTACTTAGCCATTTGGAAAGGGTGTCAGGAAGGCACAGGAAACTCAAAATTCCCATGGGAAAATAAACATCCACGAGAGGATGAAAATCCAGCCCAAGAATTAACCCACAAGCCAACACATCTCAAATCTGCCTCCATGTTTCCTTTCCTTCCATACTCCCGTCCTCTAAGTCATTCAAAACTCAAGGACTGCCCATTGGAATTCTCATATGCAGTATTGCGGAATTTGCTCTGCTTTGCTATATCTCAGTTGCATATTAATATCATCGAAGGAGTGGCAACCACCAAGGAGAGTAGCAGGAAAACTATTTATGAACGATAATAACTGTTTACAGAGAGCGAGGATAATGTTATTGAATGCTTCGACTCTGTTAAGTCTGAGACTACTGGGGTGGTAGCTCCAGAGAACTCACAAGGAAAGGCAAGTCACAGGAACAATCGGGTTTATTGATGAACTGCACTCCTTGCACTCCAGCCCTCTACTGCCAGTCGGGACAGGTTCCTGGGCTGGTCACCCCTCGTCTCGGGTCACCTGAACCGTCCTCTTAAAGGGGCTACATAATAGACTCCAAATTCTAGACTGCCTTGGCAACCCTAGGATTTTTGCACTTCACCTGATTGGCTGAATTGGGTCACATGACTCCACCTGTAACCCCCACCCCTTAAAGGGGTCCACCACCACAGTTACAAAACCTTGGGGCAAAAGCCTCCAACAATAAACAGCAGGACAACTTAACTGAAGATCTCAGCAGCCACAAACCCAAAATAGATGTTCATTTTCAAACATCCTTGAAATAGGGCACTTCCACCTTAGGTATCGACTTCCTGTCAACTCAGAGTCTGCCTGACCTTGATTAACTGTACTTCGCAGGAGCCATCTAAACATGCAATGACTTCCCAGTAAGAATAACGAGGAATTAGCCCGTGCTGATTTCTGTAATATTAACATTGATTTTTACACTGAAACAATGTTTGCATACACATTGGAAATATTGTAGATGGCAGACAAAAAAAGGGAGTTGTGTTTACATAGCAACTTTCACGACCTCAGTCATTCCAAAAGTGCTACGCTGCAAATTAATTACCTTTGAAGCGTCATCACGTCAGGTCAAAGGTACCCAGTGAGCGTGACAGTCAATTTCCACACAGCAAGATCCCACACACAGCAATGAGATAAAATGACCAGCCAATCTATTCTATTGATGTTGGTTGGGAAGCAGATGTGAGGAGAACTTTCACATTCAACTGACAGGGGAGACCTTGGTTTTGCATCTTATTTGAAAGGCAGCCCTTGCAATGTCCCTCAATATCGTATTGAAGTGCCATAGAGTCATAGAGTCAGAGAAGTTTACAGCATGGAAACAGGCCCTTCGGCCCAACTTGTCCATGCCGCCCAGTTTTTACCAACAAGCTAGTCCCAATTGCCCACATTTGGCCCATATCCCTCTATACCCATCTTACTCATGTAACTGGCTAAATGATTTTTAAAATGCAAAATTGTACCCGCCTCTACTACTGCCTCTGGCAGCTCGTTCCAGACACTCACCACCCTCTGAGTGAAAAAATTGCCCCTCTGGACCTTTTTGTATTTCTCCCCTCTCACCTTAAACCTCCACCCTCTAGTTTTAGATTTCCCTACCTTTGGGCAAAAATGTTAACTATCTACCTCATCTATGCCCCTCATTAATTTATAGACTTCAATAAGATCACCCTTAAGCCTCCGAAGCTCCAGGGAAGAAAGTCCCAGTCTATCCAGCCTCTCCTTATAACTCAAACCATCAAGTCCCGGTAGCATCCTAGTAATGCTTTTGTGCACTCTTTCTAATTTAATAATATCATTTCTATAAGGATAGAGGACAGATAGTATTGAAGTAGTATTGAGGAAGCAGGGGGGCTGCAGAAGGACTAGGACAGGTTAGGAGAGTGGGCAAAGAAGTGGCAGATGGAATACGATGTGGAAAAGTGTGAGGTTATGCACTTTGGAAGGAGGAATGGAGGCAGAGACTATTTTCTAAATGGGAAAATGCTGAGGAAATCAGAAACACAAAGGGACTTGGGAGTCATTGTTCTTAAGGTTAACGTGCAGGTTCAGTCGGCAGTTAGGAAGGCAAATGTGAGCATTCATGTCGAGAGGTTAGAATACAAGAGCAGGGATATACTTCTGAGGCTGTATAAGGCTCTGGTCAGACCCCATTTGGAGTATCTGAGCAGTTTTGGGTCCCATATCTAAGGAAGGATGTGCTGGTCTTGGGAAGGTCCAAAGGAGGTTCACAAGAATGATCCCTGAAATAAAGTGCTTGTTGTATGAGGGATGGTTGAGGACTCTGGGTCTGTACTCGGAGTTTCGAAAGATGAGGGGGAATCTTATTGAAACTTACAGGATACTGTGAGGCCTGGATAGAATGGACGTGGAGAGGATGTTTCCACTAGTAGGAAAAACTAGAACCAGGGGGTACAACCTCAGGCTAAAGGGACAATTCTTTAAAACCGAGATGAAGAGGAATTTCTTCAGCCAGAGAGTGGTGAAACTATTTGCCGCAGAAGGCTGTGGAGACCATGTCATTGAGTGTCTTTAAGACAGAGATAGATAGGTTCTTGATTAATAAGGAGATCACGGGTTATGGGGAAAAGGCAGGAGAATGGGGATGAGAAAAATATCCTCCATGATTGAATGGCAGAGCAGACTTGATGGGCCAAGTGGCCTGGTTCTGCTCCAATGTCGTATGGTGTCATAATAAGGTGACCAGAACTCTACACAGTATTCCAGCTGAGATATTGAGCTCATGTTGCTGGGGTATAACTTGAACCTTCAACCTTTGGACCTCAACAACAGGAGAGCTACCCACTCAGGAACAACTGGCAGTCAATGGACACAGATCCAGTAAGAGAGATCGCCACCTGATTTGCCTCGCCCAAATGCCCACTACAGAAGAATTTTCACATGCAATTTTCTACCAATTCTGTTTTCTACTGAGGCAATAGAGTTAACGGTTTTCCAGTAGGATCAGAGGTCCTGGCTAATGGTTGGGGAATGCAAACAAACTACTGTGGATGCTGGAATCTGAAACAAAAACAGAAAATGCTGGAAAATCTCAGCACGACTGACAGCCTCTGTGGAGAGAGAATAGAGCCAATGTTTCGATTCTGGATGACATCTCTATTGTCATTCACTGATGTCTTCTTGAGAAGGAAATCTGCTGTTCTTACCAGACCTGGCCTACATGTGACTCCAGACCCATAGCAATGTGGCTGAGTCAGTTCAAGGGCAATCAGGCATGGACAACAAAGGCTGGCCTTGCCGGTGATGCTCATTTCCTGTGAAAGATAAGTTTAAAAAATCCAATTTGCGCATTGCAAGCTCCCCATACAGCCTAGAACACAGAATAGAACAGAGAACATTACAGCACAGAACAGGCCCTTCGGCCCACGATGTTGTGCCGAGCTTTATCTGAAACCAAGATCAAGCTATCCCACTCCCTATCATCCTGGTGTGCTCCATGTGCCTATCCAATAACCGCTTAAATGTTCCTAAAGTGTCTGACTCCACTATCACTGCAGGCAGTCCGTTCCACACCCCAACCACTCTCTGCATAAAGAACCTACCTCTGATATCCTTCCTATATCTCCCACCATGAACCCTATAGTTATGCCCCCTTGTAATAGCTCCATCCACCCGAGGAAATAGTCTTTGAACGTTCACTCTATCTATCCCCTTCATCATTTTATACACCTCTATTAAGTCTCCCCTCAGCCTCCTCCGCTCCAGAGAGAACAGCCCCAGCTCCCTCAACCTTTCCTCATAAGACCTACCCTCCAAACCAGGCAGCATCCTGGTAAATCTCCTCTGCACTCTTTCCAGTGCTTCCACATCCTTCTTATAGTGAGGTGACCAGAACTGCACACAATATTCCAAATGTGGTCTCACCAAGGTCCTGTACAGTTGCAGCATAACCCCACGGCTCTTAAACTCCAACCCCCTGTTAATAAAAGCTAACACACTATAGGCCTTCTTCACAGCTCTATCCACTTGAGTGGCAACCTTTAGAGATCTGTGGATATGGACCCCAAGATCTCTCTGTTCCTTCACAGTCTTCAGAACCCTACCTTTGACCCTGTAATCCACATTTAAATTAGTCCTACCAAAATGAATCACCTCACATTTATCAGGGTTAAACTCCATTTGCCATTTTTCAGCCCAGCTTTGCATCCTATCTTTGTCTCTTTGCAGCCTACAACAACCCTCCAGCTTATCCACTACTCCACCAATCTTAGTGTCATCAGCAAATTTACTGATCCACCCTTCAGCCCCCTCCTCTAAGTCATTAATAAAAATCACAAACAGCAGAGGACCAAGCACTGATCCCTGTGGCACTCCGCTAGCAACCTGCCTCCAATCTGAAAATTTTCCATCCACCACCACCCTCTGTCTTCGATCAGACAGCCAGTTACCTATTCAATCGGCCAACTTTCCCTCTATCCCACACCTACTCACTTTCATCATAAGCCGACCATGGGGGACCTTATCAAACGCCTTACTAAAATCCATGTATATGACATCAACTGCCCTACCTTTATCTACACACTTAGTTACCTCCTCAAAAAATTGAATCAAATTTGTGAGGCACGACTTGCCCTTCACGAATCCGTGCTGACTATCCCGGATTAATCCGCATCTTTCTAAATGGTCGTAAATCCCATCCCTAAGGGCCTTTTCCATCAATTTACCAACCACCAAAGTAAGACTAACCGGTCTATAATTACCAGGGTCATTTCTATTCCCTTTCTTAAACAGAGGAACAACATTTGCCATTCTCCAGTCCTCTGGCACCATCCCTGTGGACAGCGAGGACCCAAAGATCAAAGCCAAAGGCTCTGCAATCTCATCCCTTGCCTCCCAAAGAATCCTAGGATATATTTCATCAGGCCCAGGGGACTTATCGACCTTCAGTTTATTCAAAACTGCCAGGACATCCTCCCTCCGAACATCTATTTCCTCCAGCCTATTAGCCTGTAACACCTTCTCTTCCTGAAAAACATGGCCCCTCTCCTTGGTGAACACTGAAGAAAAGTATTCATTCATCACCTCGCCTATCTCCACTGACTCCATACACAAGTTCCCACTACTGTCCTTGACCGGCCCTAACATCACCCTGGACATTTGACAATGTCCAGATGGCATCTTTAAACGACAGGGTGGCACAGTGGTTAGCACCACTGCCTCACAGTGCCAGGGACACGGGTTCAATTCTGACCTTGGGTGAATGTTTGTGTGGAGTTTGCACACTCTCCCCGCGTCTGCATGGATTTCCTCCAGGTGCTCCGGTTTCCTCCCACACTCCAAAGATGTGTAGGTTGGGTGGATTGGCCATGCTAAATGTGTGGGATTATGGGGATAGGGAAGTGGGAGAGGCAGGGGGGATTTGGAGGGTGCCTGGAATGCATTGCCTGAGGAGATGGTGGAAGCAGGCACGTTAGCAACATTTAAGGGGCATCTGGGTAAGTACATGAATAGGGAGGGAATAGAGGGAAACGGTAAGATGCTCTTTCAGTGAGTTGGTGCAGACTTGATGGACCAAACGGCCTTCTTCTGCACTGTCGGGATTCTATGGGAGTTACATGGAACATACAACACAGAAACACAAGGAGCCTCAATTATCTCTGCTGGTACCTACAATCCACATTATTCTCCATCTATCATATCTCAGCTTTTCAGTACAGTGTTCAATTTTTATTTCTCATGCACTCAAAGAACAAAGAAAAGCACAAAGAAAAGTACAGCACTGGAACAGGCCCTCTGGCCCTCCAAGCCCGTGCTGATCATGATGTCCGAACTAAACTAAAAACTAACCTTACTCGGACCGTATCCCTCCATTCCCTTCCTATTCATGTACCCATCCAGATGCCTCTTAAATGTTGCTAATGTGCCTGCTTCCACCACCTCCTCTGGCAGCGCGTTCCAGACACCCACCACTCTCTGCGTGAAAAGCTTCCTCCCGCACATCTCCCTTAAACTTTCCCCCCTCTCACCTTGAACCTGTGCTGCCTTGTAATTGACACTTAATACTGCTGCCTCACAGTGCCAGGGACCCAGGTTCAATTCCCGGCTTGGGTCACTGTGTGGAGTCTGCACATTCTCCCCATGTCTGCATGGGTTTCCTCCGGGTGCTCTGGCTTCCTCCCACAGTCCAAAAGACGTACTGGTTAGGTGCATGGGCCGTGTTAAATTCTCCCTGAATGTACCTGAACAGGCACCAGAGTGTGGCGGCTAGGGGATTTTTACAGTAACTTCATTGCAGTGTTAATGTAAGCCTCTTGTGACACTAATAAATTAACTTTAACTTCCATCCTGGGAAAAAGTCTCTGACTAACCACCCTGTCTATGCCTCTCATAATTTTGTAGACCTCCAACAGATCTCCCCTCAGCCTCTGTTTTTCCAGTGAAAACAAACCGAGTTGATTCAAACTCTCCTCATAGCCAATGCCCTCGAGACGAGGCAACATCCTGGTGAACCTTCTTTGCACTCTCCCCAAAGCTTCCATGTCCTTCTGATAGCGTGGTGACCAGAACTGTGCGAGATATACTGAATGCGGCCTAATCCACGCAGACACGGGGAGAATGTGCAAACTCCACACAGACAGTGGCCCAAACCAGGAATTGAACCCAGGTCCCTGGCGCTGTGAGGCAGCAGTGCTAACCACTGTGCCACCGTGCCACCTGGGTTCCTCTGCTCCTGCATTTCCTTTAGAATTATACCCTTTATTTTATATCAACAATGGGGAGGGGAATGACCTAGTGGCATTATCACTGGGCTAATAATCCAGAAACTCATGGTTCGAATCCTGCCACAGCAGATGTTGGAATTGGAATTCAATTTTTAAAAATCTGGAATTAAGAATCTACTGTTGACCATGCAACCATTGTCGATTGTCGGAAAAACTCATCTGGTTCACTAATGTCCTTTACATAAGAACATAAGAAATAGGAGCAGGAGTAGGCCATCTAGCCCCTCGAGCCTGCCCCGCCATTCAATAAGATCACGGCTGATCTGAAGTGGATCAGTTCTGCTTACCCGCCTGATCCCCATAACCCCTAATTCCCTTACCGATCAGGAATCCATCTATCCGTGATTTAAACATATTCAACGAGGTAGCCTCCACCACTTCAGTGGGCAGAGAATTCCAGAGATTCACCACCCTCTGAGAGAAGAAGTTCCTCCTCAACTCTGTCCTAAACTGACCCCCCTTTATTTTGAGGCTGTGCCCTCTAGTTCGAGCTTCCTTTCTAAGTGGAAAGAATCTCTCCACCTCTACCCTATCCAGCCCCTTCATTATCTTATCGGTCTCCATAAGATCCCCCCTCAGCCTTACGGAAGGAAATCTGCCATCCTTACCTGGTCCGGCCTACATGTGACTCCAGAGCCACAGCAATGTGTTTGACTCTCAACAACCCTCTGAAATGGCCTAGCAAGCCACTCAGTTCAAGGGCAACTAGGGATGAGCAACAAATGCAGACCCAGCGATGCCCATGTCCCATGAATTAATTTTTAAAAAAATTCTCTTCATTCTTCTGACCAAAATGTATCACCCCACACTTCTGTACATTAAATTTCTGCCCATTTCACTAACCTGTCCAAATTCTCTTGAAATCTATCATTGCCCTCCTCAAGTTGTTGAGGGTCAATCCAGTCCCGGTCGCATCCGAGTAAATATTTTCTGCACTCTTTCCAGTTTAATAATATCCTTTCTATAATAGGGTGAACAGAGCTGTACACAGCATTCCAAGTGTGGCCTTACCAATGTCTTATACAACTTCAACAAGACGTCAAAGAACAATACAGCACAGGAACAGGCCCTTCGGCCCTCCAAGCCCGCGCCGCTCCCTGGTCCAAACTGGACCATTCTTTTGTATCCCTCCATTCCCACTCCGTTCATGTGGCTATCTAGATAAGTCTTAAACGTTCCCAGTGTGCCCGCCTCCACCACCTTGCCCGGCAGCGTATTCCAGGCTCCCACCACCCTCTGTGTAAAATACGTCCTTCTGATATCCGTGTTAAACCTCCCCCCCTTCACCTTGAACCTATGACCCCTCGTGAACGTCACCACCGACCTGGGAAAAAGCTTCCCACCGTTCACTCTATCCATGCCTTTCATAATTTTATACACCTCTATTAAGTCTCCCCTCATCCTCAGTCTTTCCAGTGAGAACAACCCCAGTTTACTCAATCTCTCCTCATAACTAAGCCCCTCCATACCAGGCAACATCCTGGTAAACCTCCTCTGCACTCTCTCTGAAGCCTCCACGTCCTTCTGGTAGTGTGGCGACCAGAACTGGATGCAGTATTCCAAATGCGGCCAAACCAACGTTCTATACATCTGCAACATCAGACCCCAACTTTTATACTCTATGCCCCGTCCTATAAAAGCAAGCATGCCATATGCCTTCTTCACCACCTTCTCCACCTGTGACGTCACCTTCAAGGATCTGTGGACTTGCACACCCAGGTCCCTCTGCGTATTTTAGAATTGTTTAGAAAGCCACAGCACAAACAGGCCCTTCGGCCCACAAGTTGCGCCGATCACATCCCCACCTCTAGGCCTATCTATAGCCCTCAATCCCATTAAATCCCATGTACTCATCCAGAAGTCTCTTAAAAGACCCCAACGAGTTTGCCTCCACCACCACCGACGTCAGCCGATTCCACTCACCCACCACCCTCTGAGTGAAAAACTTACTCCTGACATCTCCTCTGTACCTACCCCCCAGCACCTTAAACCTGTGTCCTCTCGTAGCAACCATTTCAGCCCTTGGAAATAGCCTCTGAGAGTCTACCCTATCCAGACCTCTCAACATCTTGTAAACCTCTATCAGGTCACCTCTCATCCTTCGTCTCTCCAGGGAGAAGAGACCAAGCTCCCTCAACCTATCCTCATAAGGCATGCCCCCCAATCCAGGCAACATCCTTGTAAATCTCCTCTGCACCCTTTCAATGGCTTCAACATCTTTCCTGTAATGAGGTGACCAGAACTGCGCGCAGTACTCCAAGTGGGGTCTAACCAGGGTCCTATAAAGCTGCAGCATTATCTCCCGACTCCGAAACTCAATCCCTCGATTAATGAAGGCCAGTACGCCGTACGCCTTCTTGACCGCATCCTCCACCTGCGAGGCCGATTTAAGAGTCCTATGGACCCGGACCCCAAGGTCCTTCTGATCCTCTACACTGCTAAGAATAGTACCCTTCATATTATACTGCTGCTTCATCCCATTGGATCTGCCAAAATGGATCACCACACACTTATCCGGGTTGAAGTCCATCTGCCACTTCTCCGCCCAGTCTTGCATTCTATCTATGTCTCGCTGCAACTTCTGACATCCCTCCAAACTATCCACAACACCACCTACCTTGGTGTCGTCAGCAAACTTACCAACCCATCCCTCCACTTCCTCATCCAGGTCATTTATGAAAATCTACACCCTTTATGGTTCTGCCATTTATCGTATAGCTCCCCCCTACATTAGCTCTACCAAAATGCATCACTTCGTATTTATCTGGATTGAACTCCATCTGCCATTTCTTTGCCCAAATTTCCAGCCTATCTATATCCATCTGTAGCCTCTGACAATGTTCCTCACTATCCGCAAGTCCAGCCAATTTCGTGTCGTCCGCAAACTTACTGATCACCCCAGTTACACCTTCTTCCAGATCATTTATATAAATCACAAACAGCAGAGGTCCCAATACAGAGCCCTGCGGAACACCACTAGTCACAGGCGTCCAGCCGGGAAAATTCCCTTCCACTACCACCCTCTGTCTTCTGTGACCAAGCCAGTTCTTCACCCATCCATCCATCTCCCCCTTTATCCCATGAAATCCAACATTTTGCACCAACATACCATGAGGTACTTTGTCAAACGCTTTACTAAAGTCTATATCGACGTCCCAACAGTCTGTACCATCTTTGATTTGATTTGATTTATTATTGTCACATGTATTAGCATACAGTGAAAAGTATTGTTTCTTGCACGCCATATAGACAAAGCATACCGTTCATAGAGAAGGAAATGAGAGAATGCATAATGTAGTGTTACAGTCGTAGCTAGAGTGTAGAGAAAGATCAATTTAATGTGAGGTAAGTCCATTCAAACGTCTGTTGTCAGAAAGGAAGAAGCTGTTCTTGAGTCAGTTGGTACATGACATCAAACTTTTGTATCTTTTTCCTGACGGAAGAAGTTGGAAGAGAGAATGTCCGGGGTGCCTGGGGTCCTTAATTATGCTGGCTGCTTTGCCGAGGCAGAGGGAAGTGTAGACAGAGTCAGTGGATGGGAAATAGGTTTGCGTGATGGATTGGGCTACAATCACGACCTTTTGTAGTTTCTTGCAGTCTTGGGCAGAGCAGGAGCCACACCAAGCTCTACAGGATCTACAGGCATTTAGAGATGCAAGGACTGATTAGGGACAGTCAGCACGGCTTTGTGAGTGGAAAATCATGTCTCACAAATTTGACTGAGTTTTTTGAAGGGATAAGCATGAAGGTAGATGAGGGAAGTGCAGTTGATGTTGTCTACATGGACTTTAGCAAGGTCTTTGACAAGGTACCGCATGGCAGGTTGATGCATAAGGTTAAATCTCACGGGATCCAGGGTGAGGTATCTAAATGGATGCGCAATTGGCTTCTTGACAGAACGAGGCATGGCACATTGGGGAAACTATGCAGACGCTGCGACAACGGATGAATGAACACCGCTCGACAATCACCAGGCAAGACTGTTCTCTTCCTGTTGGGGAGCACTTCAGCGGTCACGGGCATTCGGCCTCTGATATTCGGGTAAGCGTTCTCCAAGGCGGCCTTCGCGACACACGACAGCGCAGAGTCGCTGAGCAGAAACTGATAGCCAAGTTCCGCACACACGAGGACGGCCTCAACCGGGATATTGGGTTCATGTCACACTATTTGTAACTCCCACAGTTGCGTGGACCTGCAGAGTTTCACTGGCTGTCTTGTCTGGAGACAATACACATCTTTTTAGCCTGTCTTGATGCTCTCTCCACTCCCATTGTTTTGTTTCTTAAAGACTAGATTAGTTGTAAGTATTCGCATTCCAACCATTATTCATGTAAATTGAGTCTGAGTCTTTATAAGCTCTGTTTGTGAACAGAATTCCCACTCACCTGAAGAAGGGGCTTAGAGCTTCGAAAGCTTGTGTGGCTTTTGCTACCAACTAAACCTGTTGGACTTTAACCTGGTGTTGTTAAACTTCTTACTGTTCTTGACAGAAGCCAGAGGGTGGTTGTAGAGGGTTGTTTTTTAAACCGCCTGTGACAAGCGGTGTGCCTCAAGGATCAGTGCTGGGTCCACTGTTATTTGTCATTTATATGAATGATTTGGATGAGAATATAGCAGGCATGATTAATACGTTTGCAGATGATACCAAGATTGGTGGCATAGTGGACAGTGAGGAAAGTTATCTCCGATTGCAACGGGATCTTGATCAATTAGGCCAGTGGGCTGACGAATGACAGATGGAGTTTAATTTAGACAAATGCGAGGTGATACATTTTGGTAGATTGAACCAGGGCAGGATTTACACAGTTAATGGGAGGGTTACAGAACAAAGAGATCTTGGGTTACATGTTCATAGCTCCTTGAAAGTAGAGTCACAGTGGATAGAGTGGTGAAAAAGGCATTCGGCATGCTTGGTTTCATCAGTCAGAACATTGAATACAGGAGTTGGGGCGTCTTATTGAAGTTGTACAAGACATTAGTAAGGCCACACTTGGAATACTGTGTGCAGTTCTGCTCACCCTATTATAGAAAGGATATTACTAAACTAGAAAGAGTGCAGAAAAGATTTACTAGGATGCGACCGGGACTTGATGGTTTGGGTTATAAGGAGAAGCTGGATAGGCTGGAACTTTTTTCCCTGGAGCGTAGGAGGCTGAGGGGTGATCTTATAGAGGTCTATAAAATGATGAGGGGCACAGATCAGCTAGATAGTCAATATCTTTTCCCAAAAGTAGGGGAGTCTAAAACTAGAGGGCATAGGTTTAAGGTGAGAGGGGAGAGATACAAAAGTGTCCAGAGGGGCAATTTGTTCACACAGAGGGTGGTGAGTGTCTGGAACAAGCTGCCAGGGGTAGTAGCAGAGGCGGGTACAATTTTGTCTTTTAAAAAGCATTTAGATAGTTACATGGGTAAGATGGGTATAGAAGGATATGGGCCACATGCGGGCAATTGGGATTAGCTCAGGGATTATTAAAAAAAGTACGGCATGGACAATTTGGGCCGAAGATCCTATTTCCATGCTGTAAACCTCTATGACTCTATGACTCTCAGCTGTGGTACAACCAGAAAGAATGCTTTCTATGGTGCATCTGTAAAAGTTGGTGAGAGTTGTAGCTGACATGCCAAATGTCCTTAGTCTTCTGAGAAAGTAGAGGCATTGGTGGGCTTTCTTAACTATAATGTCGGCATGGGGGGACCAGGACAGGTTGTTGGTGATCTGGACACTGAAAACTTGAAGCTTTTGACCATTTCTACTTCATTCCCATTGATGTAGACAGGGGCATGTTCTCCTCTACGCTTCCTGAAGTTGATGACTATCTTCTTCGTTTTATTGAGGGAGAGATTGTTGTTGTCGCACCAGTTCACCAGATTCTCTGTCTCATTCCTGTACTCTGTCTAACCATTATCTGAGATCCGACCCACTATGGTGGTGCCATCAGCAAACTTGAAAATCGAGTTGATGGGGAGTTTGGCCACATCTACAAGATGCACTGCAACAACTCGCCAAGGATCCTTCAACAGCACCTTCCAAACGCAGGATCTCTCCCATCTAGAAGGGCAAAGGTAGCAGGTACATGGGAACACCATCACTTGCAAGTTACCCTCCAAGCCACATATTATCCTGACTTGGAAATATATCTGCACCGTTTCTTCCCTGTCGCTGGGTTAAAATCTTGGAACTCCTTCCCTCGCGGCACTGTGGATTTACCGATACCACTGGGACTGTTGCAGTTCAGGACGACAGCTCACCATCACCTTCACAAGGGCAATTCGGAATGGGCAATAAACTCTGGTCTCACCAATGACGCCCACATCCTGTGAAAGATTTTTTTTCAAAATTGTGGGTTAAAAGTTATGTTTTGTTTTGGTTTTATGAGCTGCATTGCAAAAATAATGATGTGGAGATGCCGGTGTTGGACTGGGATAAACACAGTAAGAAGTTTAACAACACCAGGTTAAAGTCCAACAGGTTTATTTGGTAGCAAATTTGGTAGCAAACAGGTTTATTTGGCTGCGAAATAAACCTGTTGGACTTTAACCTAATGTTGTTAAACTTCTTACTGTGTTTACAAAAATAACTCATTTTGTTCAAATTTATAGATCTGCCAAGGTTAGGCTGCCAAGGTTTCGGCATCAGCCACCAGTTGCAGGATTCATCATGGAAAGGTACTCTTGAGTTGGCTTTGACCTCAGCCATGGATGCTGGCGCCGGAATCACCAGGTCTCCAGGAGACTGGCGGTGCTCTCAAACACATCTCAGAAGCTTGGCAGCAGTGTGGTTGGCTGTTCACCAGCGTGGTGAGCTGTTTGACAAATGGGGACCAATCTGCTCTGCCAACTGCTCAGAGATGATGAATGAGCATTTGCAATGCTATCACATGCAGGGTTTTACCTCAGGGCTGCGTGCACGAGCTGACGCTGACATCCTTTGCAATATTGTGGCACAGTGGTTAGCAGTGCTGCCTCACAGCACCGGGGATCTGGGTTGAATTCGGGCCTCGGGTTATTGTCTGCGTGGAGTTTGCACGTTCTCCCTGTGTCTGCGTGGGTTTCCTCCGGGTGCTCCGGTTTCCTCCCACAGTCCAAAGATTTGTGGGCTGGGTTGACTGGCGATGTGAAATTGACCCTAGTGTCAGGGGGTTAGCAGGGCAAATATGTGGGGTTGCGTGGATGGGGCCTGGGTGGGATTGTGGCCAGTGCAGATTCGATGGGTCAAATGGCCTCCTTCAGCACTGTAGGGATTCTATGTTGTTGTGGCTAAAATGTTCGCTGATGCATTTCCTGGTTATGGTGATGCTGTGGTTATGGCTCAGGACTATGACCCGCAGCCCTGGACTAATCACATAGTGAAGAGGAGATAAAAATCCCACCACGTTTGTGTATTTGATTTCCAGCTTGGAAACTAAAAGTAAGCTGGTACCAGTAAAAGTGATCACAATCAGTGTACAAGCATAACTGGTTCACGAATGTCCTTTCAGGAAGGTAATCTGCTGTCTACACCCAGTCTTGACTGTATGTTACCTCGGTCACAGACATTAGAATCATAGAATCATACAGTGTAGAAGAGATCCTTCGGCCCATCGAGTCTGTGCCGGCATATTGAAAAAACCTGAACTCCCACCTAATCCAATCTGCCAGCACTTGGCTCATAGCCATTGTATACAGAGGGCATTCTGCCCAAGAAAGGCACTCAGTCACCCAAGTGGGAAAGGTAATAATTGTTGACCTTAGCAGTGATGTCCATATCTGAAGAATGCATTAAATGAAAAACAATTCCCCCTGCAGGAGATGGAAAGAGGTGAAGAATCATAGAATCCCTACAGTGCAGAAGGAGGCTGTTCGGCCCATCGAGTCTGCACCGACCAAAATCCCACCCAAGCCCTATTCCCATAACTCCACATATTTACCTTGCTAATCCCCTGACACTAAGGTCAACTTAGCATGGCCAGTCAACCTAACTTGCACATCTATGGGAGGACTGTGGGGAGGAAACCTGAGCGCCCGGAAGAAACCCACGCAGACAACATGCAAACTCCACACAGACAGTGACCCGAGGCTGGAATTGAACCCGGATCCCTGGAGTTGTGAGTCAGCAGTGCTAACCACTGCGCCACCGTGCCGCCCAATAAAAATAGCGGTGGGATCACTTCGCTATTGGCACAGAACAAAGTCAGGCCTCTAGAAGCTATCTCAAGGGGTTGCTGGTTGCCCACCCTCATTGGAAGCATTGACAACATTATAATGATCCTCTTCCAACATATGCATCGCACCTTGGGTTCTGCATCTCCGTCAACACATGAAGGAATTGTGTCCTTATTTGCCTGTGGGTCGATCACAAACCAAAATGCAAGAAGTTGAGTTTTTTTAAAAGAAGAATTAATTAGCTTGCTCTGTTCAGTCGAGTCAAATCCACACAGTCAGGAGGATAATTGAAATGATCTGTGGAGGGATCAATTGGAGATGAGAATGACGTAATCTCCCCCCATTGGCTGAGACTATGTAAATGGAATTTGTTTTCCTGCAATAAATCTCTCTTGTTCTCTTTCTGCCTGTGTAAGATGGTAATATCTATGAAGAGCATTTATATTCCGAAGATAACTTTGAGGCCTTGATCTACAAGATGTTGCTGGTCACAAGGAGGCTCCTGTGGAAGTGATGAATGGAGCTTTCACACCAATCTTTATTTATGAGTAATTTGGAGGAGAAAGCAAACACTGTATCTAATCCTTAACATCTTGGCCCACTTCCAAGGAGGTGCTTGTTCCCTACTGGAGAAGGTGAAGAAGTTTTAACTATCACATTTGCCAGCCTAACTGTACATAGAAACATACATAGAAAATGAGAAGCAAGAGTAGGCCATTCGGCCCTTCAAGCCTGCTCTGCCGTTCATTATGATCATGGCTGATCATTGAATTCAGTATCATAGAATCCCTATAGTGCAGAAGGAGTCCCATCGAGTCTGCACCGACCACCATCCCACCCAGGCCCTATTGCCGTTACCCCACACATTTATCCTGCTCATCCCCTCACACTAAGGTTAATTTAGCACGGCCAATCATCCAAACCCGCACATCTTTGGACTGTGGGAGGAAACCGGAGCACCTGGAGGAAACCCACGCAGACACGGGGAGAATGTGCAAACTCCACACAGACAGTGACCCAAGGCCGGAATTGAGCCTGGGTCCCTGGCGCTATGAATCAGCAGTGCTAACAACTGTGCCACCGCGCCATCCACTTAAAATCCAACTCTGATGGTATCCTGGTCCCGTCTTCCCCCCATATCCCTTGATCCCTTTCGCACCAGGACATATATCGAATTCCTTCTTGAAATCACACAACATTTAGGCCTCAACTACTTTCTGTGGTAGTGAATTCAACACATTCACCACCCTCTGGGTGAAGAAATTTCTCCGAGTGGGAAACATAAAAACTAACTGTAAAAGTTTTGATAGGTATGTAAAGAGAAAAAAATTGACAAAAGCAAGGCCCCTTACACTCAGAAATGGGAGAATTCATAATGGGGAACAAAGAAATGGCTGAGGAACTAAACTCGTACTTTGCTTCTGTCTTCACAAAGGAAGGCGTGAATAATATACCGGAAGTTACGGTGGCACAGTAGTTAGCGCTGCTGCCTCACAACGGCAGGAACACGGGTTTGATTCCTGGTCTTGAGTCGCTGTCTGTGTGGAGCTCATGTGGGATTGTGGTCAATGCAGACTCGATGGGCCGAATGACCTCCTTCTGCACTGCAGGATTCTATGATTCTATAATTTCAGAGAAATACAAGTTTTAGTGAGGAGCTGAAGGAGATCACACCTTGAGCTTCACACCCTGAGCTCATGATGGTATCCTGGTCCCGTCTTCCCCCCATATCCCTGTGTGCTGGCGGCACGGTAGCACAGTGGTTAGCACTGCTGCTTCACAGCTCCAGGGTCCCGGGTTCGATTCCCGGCTTGGGTCACTGTCTGTGTGGAGTTTGCACATTCTCCTTGTGTCTGCGTGGGTTTCCTCCGGGTGCTCCGGTTTCCTCCCACAGTCCAAAGATGTGCGGGTTAGGTTGATTGGCCAGGTTAAAAATTGCCCCTTTAGAATCCTGAGATGCGTAGGTTAGAGGGCTTAGCGGGTAAATATGTGGGGGTAGGGCCTGGGTGGGATTGTGGTCGGTGCAGACTCGATGGGCCAAATGGCCTCCTTCTGCACTGTAGGGTTCCTATGATTTCTATGAGTTTGCACATTCTCCCCGTGTCTGCGTGGGTTTCCTCCGGGTGCTCTGGTTTCCTCCCACAGTCCAAAGATGTATGGGTTAGGTGGATTGGCCATGCTAAATTGCTCCTTAGCATCAGGGGAACAAGCTAGGGTTCGATTCCTGGCTTGGGTCACTGTCTGTGTGGAGTTTGCACATTCTCCTTGTGTCTGCGTGGGTTTCCTCCGGGTGCTCCGGTTTCCTCCCACAGTCCAAAGATGTGCGGGTTAATGCATGGGGTTATGGGGATAGGGCCTGGGTGGGATTGTGGTCAATGCAGACTCGATGGGCCGAATGACCTCCTCCACTGCAGGATTCTATGATTCTATAATTTCAGAGAAATACAAGTTTTAGTGAGGAGCTGAAGGAGATCACACCTTGAGCTTCACACCCTGAGCTCATCCAAACCTCAGCTGCCCATGTCTTAATTTGCAGAAGGTTCCTTTCCCCTCACACCCGTGTGCACACTGACCTACACTGGCTTCTTCTCAAGTAATGTCTTGATTTTAAAATTCTCATTCTGGTTTTCAAATCCCTACATGGCCTTGGCTCTCCCTATCTCTGTAATCTCCTCCAACCCCGCAGACCCTCTGAGACATTGGCACTCGTCTAATTCTGTTTTCTTTCTGCATGTCCAGTTATAAAACCTCCCCATGTTCCTGTCAGATTCTTGGGGCATTTTTGTTAAAAGAATAAAGAAAAGAACAAAGAAAATTTGATTTAATTTATTATTGTCATATACGGTGAAAAGTATTGTTTCTTGTCCACTATACTGACAAAGGATCCATACATAGAGAAGGAAAGGAGAGAGTGCAGAATATAGTGTTGCAGTCATAGCTAGGGTGTAGAGAAAGATCAACTTAATGCGAGGTAAGTCCATTCAAAAGCCTGACAGCAGCAGGGAAGAAGCTGTTCTTGAGTAGGTTGGTACATGGCCTCAGACTTTTGTATCTTTTTCCCCAAGGAAGAAGGTGGAAGAGAGAATGTCCGGGGTGCGTGGGGTCCTTAATTATGCTGGCTGCTTTGCCGAGGCAGCGGGAATTGTAGACCGAGTCAATGGATGGGAGGCTGCCCTTCAGCCCTCCAAGCGTGCACCAACCATGCTGCCCATCTGAACTAAAGCCCCCTACCCTTCTGGGGACCATATCCCTCTATTCCCATCCCATTCATGTATTTGTCAAGACGTCCCTTAAAAGTCACTATCGTATCTGCTACCTCCCCCGGCAACGAGTTTCAGGCACCCACCACCCTCTGTGTAAAAAACTTATGTTGAAGGTGCTGCTTAAATGTGAGTCGTTGCTTTTGTTGTCATCGTACCAAATTGGGTGGGTGTTGCCAAGGCAACCAAAATGGCAATGTGGACCTCCTTGGGCAAAGTGGCCTGCCATTCCACCTGTCGATTAGGCGCCTTTCCAAAGGTGCAAGCGTTGCTATTGCCGGGAGCGGTTCCACTCAACTGAACATTGCTCATCGCTGCCAGCGTAGGTGTCACTTTGCAAATTAGAAAAAGCTTATTATCAGTCGTCAGGGTTGTAAATGCAAACAATTTAAAATGAATTTTGTGTGTCTTAATTTAATGCCAGGATTAACTGATGCAATGGCGTGAAAGCACAGAATTCCCCCTTGTGAGCCGTGTGAAGCTAAGCTTATTTTTCTGTGTTAATTTTCCTTGTTTTCTCCACACCTGTTCTGCTGTTTCTGACTGTTCGTTGGGTCTGATTTCAGGAGATTGAGTGTTACTCATGTGTGACCGCGATGGGCAAATCGCCATCTGTACAGCTTGGATGTGAATTATTGCTTGGATGGAGAAGGAGGGAAATCATTGGGGGGAGGGGAGGCTTTTCCATTGGTCGCAAGAAAGAAGTGGGAACTTGCATTTATATGAGCCCTTTCAAACCCTCTGGATGGTCCAAAGCAAATGGTGGGTGGCACGGTGGCACAGTGGTTAGCACTGCTGCCTCACAGCGGCAGGGACCTGAGTTCAATTCCGGCCTCGGGTGACTATCGGTGTGGAGTTTGCCCGTCTCCCCATAGGGTGGAATTTTCATGTCCTCCCGGCCATGGGAATCGTAGTGGGCAGGGGCGGACCATGCAAAGGCCCATTGATCTCTGGTGGGAATTTCTGACCTTGGGGCGAGTGCGCCCAGAAAATTACACCAATAATCTCCAAAATACTTTTGTTCATCAATCCACGAACAGTACATTGACTATGCTCAAGTCAAGCCCAATGACCAAAGATCCACAGTAGGCATCAGCCTCGGGAGGAGATATTCAAGGGTATTCAAACATCTATCAACTTCAGTTTTTATTAGTATCACAAGTAGGCTTACATTAACACTGCAATGAAGTTACTGTGAAACTCCCCTCGTCGCCACATCCCGGCGCCTGTTCGGGTACACTGAGGGAGAATTTAGCACGGCCAAAACACCTAAGCTGTACATCTTTGGACTGTGGGAGGAAACCGGAGCACCCGGAGGAAACCCACGCAGACAGTCACCCGAGGCTGGAATTGAACCCAGGTCCCTGGCGCTGTGAGAATCCTACAGTGCAGAAGGAGGCCATTCAGCCCATCGAGTCTGCACCGAACACAATCTCACTCAGGCCCTATCCCCATAACCCCATGCATTTATCCTAGCTAGTCCCCTCAACGCTAAGGGACAATTTAGCATGGCCAATCCACCTAACCTGCACATCTTTGGACTGTGGGAGGAAACCAGAGCACCTGGAGGAAACCCACACAGACACGGGGAGAACGTGCAGACTCCGAACAGACAGTGACCCAAGCCGGGAATCGAACACGTGTCCCTGGCACTGTGAGGCAGCAGTGCTAACCACTGTGCCACCATGCTGCCCATGCACATGTACATGTCTAACATCTATCAGCCCACTCCTTTTGAAAGATCATGCCTTGGAGCACTTAGTAGAACACAGAAACAGCCTTGGTTTTTCAGAGCCAGTCAGTCTTGCCACGTAAGAACATATGGTATCGAAGCAGGAGTGTACAGCCTCTTGAGCTTACTTTGCCATTCAATAAGGTCCCATCTGATCCTCGACCTGAGCTCACTTCCTCGCCCTATCCACATTGTCTGAGTCCAAAAATGTATCAATCTCAGCCTTAAATATGTTCACTGACTGAGCATCCACAGAACGACGAACAGTGGAATCTCATTAACAGGGGTTGTGTTTCCAAGTGTTTGGAATAGCATAATGAATAGTTGTGAAGCTGATGTCA
This sequence comes from Mustelus asterias, assembly GCF_964213995.1. Taxonomy (NCBI): domain Eukaryota; kingdom Metazoa; phylum Chordata; class Chondrichthyes; order Carcharhiniformes; family Triakidae; genus Mustelus; species Mustelus asterias. The sequence continues at coordinate 116,826,177 of NC_135810.1, forward strand.
GATGAGCAATACATAACTAAAGCCTGTCCTTCGTGCATTAGAGATTTGATAGGATGACACACTATTTTTGTCTTTTCGGTCTGCCCTATTTGAATTGTTAGATTAATGGGAGGGATAATGTTTCTGGTCAGACTTCCACTGTGCAAGTCCTACTTGAAAAACTGACCTTCTGAAGACAGCTCACTATTCACCCACTGCCACTGTAAAATTGCAAATCCTGCCTACGCCACTGATAGCGAACACCATATCGCAACGTTTTCATAATGGGAGCCATTCACTTCAAAGTAAATTTCGTCTCCAAAAATATTCCCGCTTGCGATTAGCTGACAACCCATGAATGCACTTGCATTGTAAACCTCTGTCTGCTATTTCAACAGAGTCATTCAGCCCGTTACCCAGGAAACATGATTCATGTAGACTTGATTAGAAGCAGCATGTTACAACCAACTAGGTCTGCCTGCATCCATGGAGAGAGACTCAGAGCGGGCTGAGTTTTGCCACCGGCTTTGGGCTATGAACATCGGTGCCAAATGGAGTCCCCCAAGCCCGCATTTGTCGTCAGCAGGACTGGCTCCGTGGATTTACAAAACACAACCTTCTAATAGGCCTCCCTTGGGCCCACCATCCAGTTAAGGACAGCGGGCACATTCCTGATGCCACCAACCCAACGGAGCCATCATCTCTGAAACCTGAGCAAGTTCAAATGGCTGCTGCTGGGGAAGGCCGAGGGATCGAGAGGTCACCTCAACATCAAGGCTTCCTTGGGTAGTTAAGTTGAAAATGTAAAATTTAGTGCAGACAGGCAGTGATGTCCATGGTCCATGGTGGGGGGGAGGCCACAGGGCCAGCCTACTCTGCCCGCTGCCCCCTCTAAGGGGCATGGAACCTCCAGCTCCAATGCCCTCCCCAGAAGACCACAGAGAAGCCACCTCCATTAACCTGACTGCCTCCCCAAGCGGCAGAGAGAGCATTCCATCGCCGACAGAATGCCGATAGCCCGGAATAAAATCACCCTGAATGGGGCCTTTAAATAACAAAACAGGCCACCTGCCTCCATTCGGTGGGCACCTGGTCCAACCTCTGGGAAACTTCCCCAGTGATGGACTGCATGTAACTAATGGGGTGCCACAGGGTTATGTCGTTGGGCCCCAGCTATTTACAATCTATATTAATGACTGGGATACAGGGATAGAAGGCTCTATAGCCACAGTTGCAGATAACACAAAAATAGGCAGGACAGTAAGTTGCAATGAGGAAATAAGGACCCTGCAAATGAATAAAGATAGGTTAGGAGAAGTGGGCCAAAAGGTGGCAGATGGAGTTTAATGTGAATAAGTGTGAGGTCATGCATTTTGGTCAGAAAAATGGGAAGACGACTTATTATCTAAATGGGGAGAGACTTCGGGGTGCCCCAGGAGTCACAGAAAACTAGCATGCAGGTACAGCAGATAATAAAGAAAGTGACTGGAATGTTGGCATTTATCGCTAAAGGAATAGGATATAAAGGTAAGGAAGTATTGCTGCAACTATACAAGGCATTGGTGAGGCCGCACCTGGAGTATTGCGCACAGTTTTGTTCGCCTTATTTGAGGAAAGATGTAGTGGCATTGGAGGCTAAGTAGGCTGAGTACGAGACCTTAGGATGTGAGTGCTGCAACTTCCAAAGGGTATCATGCCCTCTAGCAGCTGCCACTGGGCTCTTGCCGCCCCCTTGCCTGATCTCCCTTTTGCTCTTCTCTGCTTGTGTTACGTTGTGTTTACCCCAGTCCAACGCCGGCATCTCCACATCATGTGTTACATTACAACAAAGTGCTGTCCCCTCCCCCTGCCCGCCCCTCCACCCCCACCGCTTCAAACATGGCAACCTCTTCTCAGGTGGCGGGACTTACCCTCCATGCTCCCTCCCCGTGATTGGATAGCTCTCAAGACTGCCACCCAGTAATTAGACAACACCAACAAAATTCTGTTTCACCCTCTGCCACCCACATGGTGACTCTGCATACTTTGCGTCTTGATGCTAGGAGCAGCAACAGAAGCCTAAGTCTTAAGATTTCAAACACAAGAAAGCGCTTCCTTCATTCCGGCATCAGCCTAGATTTATTACTTAAATCTCTGGATCAGGACTTGAATCAACAATCTTCTAAGAAGAGAAATATTCAATGGAACCACAGACAGCGCCATGCAACGCACTTGGAATATAGTGTTCAATTCTGGTCACCACACTGCCAGAAGGATGTGGAGGCTTTGGAGAGGGTACAGAAAAGATTTACCAGGATGTTGCTGGTATGGAGGGCATTAGCTATGAGGAGAAACTTGGTTTGTTCTCACTGGAACAACGGAGTTTGAGGGGTGACCTGATAGAAGTCTACAAGATTACGAGAGGCATGGACAGAGTGGATAGACAGAAGCTTTTTTCCAGGGTGGAAGAGACAATTACTTGAGGGCACAGGTTTAAGGTGCGAGGGGCAAAGTTTAAAGGAGATATACGGGGCAGATGTTTTACACAGAGAGTAGTGGGTGCCTGGAACTCGTTGCCGCGGGAGATAGTGGAAGCAGATACGGTAGTGACTTTTAAGAGGCGTCTTGACAAATACATGAATAGGATGGGAATAGAGGGATTTGGTCCCCGGGAGGGTAGGGGGTTTTAGTTAAGTCGGGCAGCATGGTCGGTGCAGGCTTGGAGGGCCGAAGGGCCTGTTCCTGTGCTGTAATTTTCTTTGTTCTTTGTTCTTTGTTCAATAACATTGTCAAGAGATTGGCACTCCAAACTTGTCTTCTATTTTCAGACTAAAGGGAGCAATTCTTAAAGTAATACCTAGCACAAAGGAAGATGGTTGTGTTCATTGGAGAACAATCATCTCAGCCCTGGGATTTCGCTGCAGGAGGTCCTCAGGGTAATGTCCTGGGCCCAAGCATCTTTAGCTCCTTTACCAATAGCCTTCTCTCCTTCATAAGGACTGAAATTGAATATTTTTTGATAATTGCACAATGTTCAGCACCATTCAAAACTCGGCAGATAGTGGGGCAGTCCACGGTCCTTATGCAGCAAACCCGGATAATACTTAAACTTGGGCAAATAGGTGGAAAGTAACATTTGTCCTGCACAAGTTCCAGTCAATGATCATCTTTAACAAGAGAGGCAATGGCCTCGTGATATTATTGCTGGACTATTAATCCAGAAACTCAGCTAATGTTCTGGGGACCCGGGTTCGAATCCCACCACAGCAGATAGTGGAATTTGAATTCAACAAAAAAAATCTGAAATTAAGAGTCTACTGATGACCATGAAGTGGTGAACCATGAACATGAAACCATTGTCGATTGTCGGAAAAACCCATCTGGATCACTAATGTCCTTTAGGGAAGGAAATCTGTTGTCCTTACCTGGTCTGGCCTACGTATGACTCCTGAGCCACAGCAATGTCGTTGACTCTCAACTGCTCTTGGGTAACTAGGGATCATAGAAATCATAGAAATCGTAGAAACCGTACAGTACAGAAAGAGGCCATTCGGCCCATCGAGTCTGCACCGACCACAATCCCACCCAGGCCCTACCCCCATACCCCTACATATTTACCCACTAATCCCTCTGACCTACACATCTCAGGACACTAAGGGCAATTTTTAGCATGGCCAATCAACCTAACCTGCACATCTTTGGGCGGCACGGTAGCACAGTGGTTAGCACTGCTGCTTCACAGCTCCAGGGACCTGGGTTCAATTCCCGGCTTGGGTCACTGTGTGGAGTTTGCACATTCTCCTCGTGTCTGCGTGGGTTTCCTCCGGGTGCTCCGGTTTCCTCCCAACTAGGGATGGGCAATAAATGCTGGCCAGACAGCTACGCCCATGTCCCATGAATGAATAGAGAAAAGAGAGAATTTAACTTTCACCCCTTGACAGTCAGTTGCATTACCATTGCTGAATCCCTGACTATCAACATCCACGTCAGGCCAGAGGCTGGGAATTCTGCGGGGAGTAACTCACCTCCTGGCTGCCGAATGGATGTCCACAAGGCACAAGTCAGCAGTGCGATGGAATACACCACTTGTCTCCATGGATGCAGCTCCAACAACACTCTAGAAGTTTGATGCCGTCCAGAAACAAAAAAACAGCCTGTTTGTTTTGTAACTCAGCCACCATCATCACCATTCACTCCCTCCACCACTGACGCACAGTGACGGCAGTGTGTATCATATATGAGATGAACTTCAGCCACTCACCAAGCCTCCTTCGACAGCACCTTCCAAAGCCCTGACCACGACTCCCTAGAAGGACAAGGGCAGCAGGCACCTGGGAACTCCACCAGTTGCAAGTTCCCCTCCAAGCCACTCACCATTTCCTGACTTGGAAATATATCGCCATTCCTTCATTGTCGCTAGATCAAAATCCTGGAACTCGCTCCCCAACAGTGCAGTTGGTGTATCTACACCACCAGGACTGCAGACGTTCAAGAAGGTGGCTCACCACCACCTTCTCAAGGACAATTAGGGATGGACAATAAATATTGGCTGAGCCAGCAATGCCCACCTCCCACGAAAGAATTTAAAACTAAAATCATAACTGCAGTGTCCATATTTTTGGTTTGTGCTCCCAAGTACAGATCCCTGCCGGAAGTGGAAAGTTGGAAAATTACTCCCTGTAGTTTTTTTTAGAACTCCTTAGTTCTGCATTCCATTGCTAGTTGTAGGACTAACTCTCTGTCTCCACTGACTTCATAGAATCATAGAATCCCTACAGTGCAGAAGGAGGCCATTCGGCCCATTGAGTCTGCAACAACCGCAATCCTACCCAGGCCCTATTCCCGTAACCCCACATATTTACCCTGCTAATCCCCCTGACATTAGGGGCAATTTAGCATGGCCAATGCACCTGACCAGCACATCTTTGGACTGTGGGAGGAAACCGGAGCACCCGGAGGAAACCCACATGGGGAGAATGTGCAAACTCCACACAGACTTGTTCCTGCTCATCACCTGTTATAAACCTGACCCCCTGTGAACCAAAATGTAAAGTATTAACTGATTATTCATGAATAGGGAAAAAGGTTTGAAATAATGAATACTTTTCTTCAGTGTTCACCAAGGAGAGGGGCCATGTTTTTCAGGAAGAGAAGGTGTTACAGGCTAATAGGCTGGAGGAAATAGATGTTCGGAGGGAGGATGTATTGGCAGTTTTGAATAAACTGAAGGTCGATAAGTCCCCTGGGCCTGATGAAATGTATCCTAGGATTCTTTGGGAGGCGAGGGATGAGATTGCAGAGCCTTTGGCTTTGATCTTTGGGTCCTCGCTGTCCACGGGGATTGTGCCAGAGGACTGGAGAGTGGCAAATGTTGTTCCTCTGTTTAAGAAAGGGAATAGAAATGACCCTGGTAATTATAGACCGGTTAGTCTGACTTCGGTGGTTGGTAAATTGATGGAAAAGGTCCTTAGGGATGGGATTTACGACCATTTAGAAAGATGCGGATTAATCCGGGATAGTCAGCACGGATTTGTGAAGGGCAAATTGTGCCTCACAAATTTGATAGAATTTTTTGAGGAGGTAACTAGGTGTGTTGATGAAGGTAGGGCGGTTGATGTCATATACATGGATTTTAGTAAGGCGTTTGATAAGGTCCCCCATGGTCGGCTTATGATGAAAGTAAGGAGGTGTGGGATAGAGGGAAAGTTGGCCGATTGGATAGGTAACTGGCTATCTGATCGAAGACAGAGGGTGGTGGTGGATGGAAAATTTTCGGACTGGAGGCAGGTTGCTAGCGGAGTGCCGCAGGGATCGGTGCTTGGTCCTCTGCTCTTTGTGATTTTTATTAATGACTTAGAGGAGGGGGCTGAAGGGTGGATCAGTAAATTTGCTGATGACACCAAGATTGGTGGAGTAGTGGATGAGGTGGAGAGCTGTTGTAGGCTGCAAAGAGACAAAGATAGGATGCAAAGCTGGGCTGAAAAATGGCAAATGGAGTTTAACCCCGATAAATGTGAGGTGATTCATTTTGGTAGGACTAATTTAAATGTGGATTACAGGGTCAAAGGTAGGGTTCTGAAGACTGTGGAGGAACAGAGAGATCTTGCGGTCCATATCCACAGATCTCTAAAGGTTGCCACTCAAGTGGATAGAGCTGTGAAGAAGGCATATAGTGTGTTAGCTTTTATTAACAGGGGGTTGGAGTTTAAGAGCCGTGGGGTTATGCTGCAACTGTACAGGACCTTGGTGAGACCGCATTTGGAATATTGCGTGCAGTTCTGGTCACCTCACTATAAGAAGGATGTGGAAGAGCTGGAAAGAGTGCAGAGGAGATTTACCAGGATGTTGCCTGGTTTGGAGTGTCGGTCTTATGAGGAAAGGTTGAGGGAGCTGGGGCTGTTCTCTCTGGAGCGGAGGAGATTGAGGGGAGACTTAATAGAGGTTTATAAAATGATGAAGGGGATAGATCGAGTGAACGTTCAAAGACTATTTCCTTGGGTGGATGGAGCTATTACAAGGGGGCATAACTATAGGGTTCATGGTGGGAGATATAGGAAGGATATCAGAGGTAGGTTCTTCACGCAGAGAGTGGTTGGGGTGTGGAATGGACTGCCTGCAGTGATAGTGGAGTCAGACACTTTAGGAACATTTAAGCGGTTATTGGATAGGCACATGGAGCACACCAGGATGGTAGGGAGTGGGATAGCTTGATCTTGGTTTCAGATGAAGGTCGGCACAACATCGTGGGCCGAAGGGCCTGTTCTGTGCTGTACTGTTCTATGTTCTATGTTCTATAATGAAGGCACTATATAAATGTAAGTTGCTGTTGTTGTTGCTGTACAATTGAGGAGCAGGTCCTGGTGTGGCCAATTATCTCTTACTTGCCACAGCTTTGCTTTACTAAGGTGTTACACGGTTGCATCTTTAGCTAAAGCAGCACATTATTTCCGCTGCTGGCACTGCTAAAACACTGAAGACCAGAAAAGATCTTTCTGAACATTGTTTCAATCTGTGATCTCATGCTGATTCAATCCAGATACTCATAAGAGGAAACATCACTGCTGATAGTTGTTTGCTTGTACAGAGCTTGAGGATATGCTGGATAAAGACATTTTTTGTTGAAGCACTCTTCAGGGCATTCACAAAAATGCCAACATCAGGGTAAAGAGCAACTTCATACTGTGTGAGACGAGGGTGCTGACTGATTAGCAATTGGACTCTGATTGGTAGAGGTGATGTCATGGAGAATGCACCAGTGGTTGCCAGTTAACTGTCAAGCATCATTTGAAATTTAAACTAGGCAGCTTGACTCTTACTGGTCAATGCATTGCCCTGTGGCATGAACCAGTGAAAGGCTGTCGTCACTTATTTTGTTTAGCTAACAAGGTGCAATGAGTGCACATGCTCTTTCTGTCTGCAAACAACAGGGCCCAGTGTATTTAATACATGTAGCTCATAGTACACATGTCACATTGCGAACCTGACTGACGATCATAAGTTGGTTGTCAGCGTAATTGTTAGTGAGAGGGAGGTTCACTGGCAATCCTCAGTCCCCCGTCTGTAAGATTAGGCCAGCTTCACCATTTAAGAACAAGTTAGAAGGTTAGTTGGGGGAAAAGGAGCAAGAGAAAAGGGAAGGCCCTTGGGATTAGTATTATTCTTTTGATGGACGGTCAGGACCCAAGAAGTCTGTCAAACACACTCTCGCCAGACATAGCAAAAATGCATCTGAAGTGAGAGAGGGGAGAGAAGCTATATTTTGTTCTTTCGACCAGAGAAGGGTAAGGGTAGATTTAGTAGAAATATTCAAAAATACAAAGGGGTTTTGGTGCAGCGAAATAGGGGGAAATAGTTGCCACTGGCAGGATTGTCAGTATGCATTCTCCAAGACGGCCTTCACGACACATGACAATGCAGAATCATTGAACCATAGAAAATTACAGCTCAGAGCCAAGCAAAAACTGATAGGCAAGTTCCGCGCACATGAGGACGGCCTCAACCGGGATCTTGGGTTCATGTCACACTATCTGTAACCCCCACGGCTTGCCTGGCCTTGCAAAATCTCACTAACTGTCCTGTCTGGAGACAATACGCTCCTCTTTAACCTGTGCTTAACCCTCCCTCCACTCACATTGTCTGTACCTTTAAGACTCGATTACCTGTAAAGACTCGCATTCCAACCATTATCTCGTAAATTGAGTCTGTGTCTATGTATGCCCTGCTTGTGAACACAAATCCTCACTGACCTGATGAAGGGGCAGCGCTCTGAAAGCTTGTGCTGCCAAATAAACCTGTTGGACTCCTAACCTGGTGTTGTGAGACTTCTTACCAGGATTGTCAGTACCAGAGGACACAGGTTTTCAAAATTTGCCAAGTGTAATAACATGAGGATGAGGAGAATTTTTAATTTTTAAATTTTTTGCATTGAGTCAGCTGCGGGGGTTGTGTGGTGGCACAGTGGCATCGTCACTGGGCTAGTAATTCAGAGACCCAGGGTAATGTTTTGGGCGCCTAGGTTTGAATCCCGCCATGGCATTCATAGAAATTTATGTTGGAATTCTCCGGCCATTCATGCCGGTGAGATTCTCCAGTCCCGCCGGCAGCGCACCCCACCCACGGGTTTCCCGCCAGCGTGGGGTGACGTCAATGGGAAGTCCCATTGACAGCGGCGGAACCAGAGAATCCCGCCACGAGCAAACAACACGCCACCACCCGCTGGTGGGAAAAACGTGACAGGAAGGCCGGAGAATCTCACCCTGGAATTAAAAGTCTGAAGACCATGAGGCAATTATAAAAACTGAAGATAAAGGCAAGTTTCCACAGATGCTGGAATCTGAAACAAAATGGAAAATGTTGGAAAATCTCAGCATGTCTGACGGCAACTGTGGAGAGAGAAAACAGAGCTCTGACAAGAATTATCACAGAATCCTAGAGCGCAGAAGGAGGCCATTCGGCCTAGCGAGTCTGTACCAACCATAATCCCTCCCAGGCCTGACTCCCATAACCTCATGCATTCACCCGAGCTAGTCCCCCTGACACTAAGGGGCAATTTAGCACGGCCAATCCACCTACCTGCACATCTTTGGAATGTGGAGGGAAACCGGAGCACCCGGAGGAAGCCCACGCGGACACGGGGAGAATGCGCAAACTCCACACTGACAGTGACCCAAACCGGGAATTGAACCCGGGTCCCTGGCGCTGCAAGGCAGCAGCGCTAACCACTGTGCCACCGTGCCGCCCAGACTTGAAACTGTGGGTGGGATTTTACGACGTCGCTCATCCTGAAACCATAAAATCCTGCCCAAGGTCATTGGACCTTCCCACTGTCCGCCCCTCGCCCGCTCCAATTCCCGTGGTGGGCGGGGCTGTAAAAGTCTGGTCATTGGCTCGATTCTCCCTCCACAGACGTTGTCAGACGAGCTGAGATTTTCCAACATTTTCTGTTTTTTTGTTGTAAAAACCAATAAGACCGTAAGATACTGGAAGATACTGGGCGGCACGGTAGCACAGTGGTTAGCACTGCTGCTTCACAGCTCCAGGGTCCTGGGTTCGATTCCCGGCTCGGGTCACTGTCTGTGTGGAGTTTGCACATTCTCCTCGTGTCTGCGTGGGTTTCCTCCGGGTGCTCCGGTTTCCTCCCACAGTCCAAAGATGTGCGGGTTAGGTTGATTGGCCAGGTTAAAAATTGCCCCTTAGAGTCCTGTGATGCGTAGGTTAGTGAGATTAGTGGGTAAATATGTGGGGATGGGGCCTGGGTGGGATTGCGTTCGGTGCAGACTCGATGGGCCGAATGGCCTCCTTCTGCGCTGTAGGGTTTCTATGATTTCTATGATAAAGGAGCGGAATTAGGCCATTCAGCCCATCGAGTCTGATCCACCATTCAATCACGGCTGGTAAGTTTCTCAACACCATTCTCCCATTTTTTCCCTGTAACCCTTGATCCTCTTACCAATCAAGAACCTATCTATCTCTGTCCTAAAGATACTCAATGACCTGGTCTCCACAGCCTTCTGTGGTAATGAATTCCACAGATTCGCCACACTCTGGCTGAAGAGATTCCTCCTCATCTCGGTTTGAAAGGGATCCTAGTCCCTCCTACAAATGGAAATAAACCCATCTGGTTCATTAATGCCCTATGGAGAAGGAAATCTGGCCCACATGTGACTCCATTCCCACAGCAATGCGGGTTGACTCTCAAAGAACAAAGAACAGTACACACAGGAACAGGCCCTTCAGCCCACCAAGCCTGCACCTATCATGTTGCCTGCCTAAACTAAAACCGTATGCACCTATGGAGTCCGTATCCTTCCATTCCCATCCTATTCATGTATTCGGCTAGATGTCCCTAAAATGCCGCTATCGTACCAGCTCCCACCCCCTCCCCAGGCAGCGCGTTCCAGACATTCACCACCCTCTGTGTAAAAAACATGCCTCGCACATCTCCTCTAAACTTTTCCCCATGCACCTTAAACTTATGTCCCCTGGTACTTGACATTTTTACCCCAGGAAAGAGCATCTGACTATCCACTCTGTCCATGTTACTCTCAGTTGTATCAAGGCCACCAGAAAGTCAGTAAGAATCTGCACCACATGGGCTACAATGGTTCAGGAAGGCCGAGCTAGCGATCGCCCACCAAATCCTGAGGGAGAAAATCCCAGATTTCCATGAATGGGTGTGAAGGAATGGTTGGAGGTTACCACTAATTAACACAGCCAAAGACCCTTTTCAGAACTACAGTGGCAACTAACATGAAATTGAGCAATTTGCTGAGTAAATAGATAACAAATTAATCATACGTTTTAATTCATCAGCCTAAACCAGTCTGAAAACTGCCTCCAGCACTGTATCAGAGCAATTTTATCCAGCAGATAACACGCACCATGTTTTAATAAGGAACAGCAGCAGTGGTTAGTTTGCTTTCAGAGGATAGTTTGGCTTGTGAGTGCTCCAGTATCAGCCGTGTACATTAATTAAGAAAATAACCCTGAAACCCTTGGCTTGAAGTTTTAAATCAGGCTTTATTTACAGTGTGGGACAAGGGCACCTGTCCTGGTCGTACGCAAGGTTTATTACCCCTGCTGCTCCTGGGCTGTTTGACATAAATCTCTTTCAGGCCAATCTAAAAGATTTCCTGAACCACACCGTATGGCAAATTATTCCCTTGACTTGACTCTCCCTCTCTTTCTCTGCCCTCAACCAAAAAACGTTACGTGAATTTAATGAGTTTGGAAAGCAAAATGGGCAACACAGTAGCACAGTGGTCAGCACTGCTGCCTCACATCGCCAGGGGCCCGGGTTCGATTCCCGGCTTGGGTCACTGTCTGTGTGGGAGTTTACACGTTCTCCCCGTGTCTGCATGGATTTCCTCCGGGTGCTCCGGTTTCCTCCCACAGTCCAAAAAATGTGCAGGTTAGGTGGATTGACCACGTTAAATTGCCTCTTAGTGTCCCGGGATGCGTAGGTTAGAGGGATTAGCGGGGATAGGGCCTGGTGGGATTGTTGTTGGCGCACTCTAGGGATTCTATGAGAAAATTCGCCTCACTATATTCAAAAGATCATCTTTTCCCTTTGTTGGTTTCCATGACAGTATCGGGTTTAATGCCCCAAGCTGCATTCCTTCAAGAATGTTTCACCCTTTCACTTTCTGTTGCCGTGAGTCAAAATGCATTTTCAGATCTCTTCAAGTCAAACATCTTGTCAAATTCACTAACTGGAAAGAGTAAAGCGCCAGGGGCGGAATTTTCTCATTTTTTGACTTGTGTCAATTCAGGGGGGGGAAGTGATGTGCAGCTTGTTGACTCCACTTCTGGCTTTTCCCGCCAGATCTTTTGAAACATAGTTTCACAAAAGAACTGGAGGCGGGTCCCCCCAAAAATACACATGTGGAACCACACCTCGTGGACACAAGACCCCGCCCCTCCCCCCCCTGCCCCCCCCAACCCCAACCAGAACCCGTAACACGGTCCTCCCCAGTGGAAGCCACACTGGGCGCTGCCATATTGCTGCCCAAGCATGACCCTCCCCCCTACCCCTTATGCGCCCCCAAATGGGGACCATTCACCAGGTTCCTGTTTGACAGAAGCTGTTGTAATCACTGCTGACATGACATCGCTCTGTTGGTGTTGGGGGGAGGCGTGGGGAGATGGGGGGGGGGATCCCAACGTGGGTGTAACGATACAACAGGGAGGCCTGCGAAGTATACATTAATGTAAGGTAATGGGGGCATGGAGTACCCGACGGAAACCCTATTAGTGAGAGCAGGAGGAGGGGGCCAATCAAACAGGGAACTCCTGTCAGTATGAAAGCCTTTTTGGATCTCCCCCTTGATTCTCTGCTCCAGCCGCCATGCCTGTCCTCCTGAAATGGGGGCAGAAAATTTCCCCCCAGACGTTGAATGTAAAATTGAAGACAGTTGATTTTGGAGCTGACTCATGTCAACTGCCAGTACCTTGCCTTTACCCTCTTTATCCTCATGTTCCAATCCATTTCCTTAACCCCTCTCCCTATCTCTGAAACCTCCTCCAGCCTTATGTTCTCAGAGTTCCCAGTTCCAACAATTCTATTCATTATTGTAGGATTTTAATTGCTCCACCTGTGTCTTCATCTCCTTGATCCCTGTAAACTCTGAAAATCCTTCAAACCGATCCGTCTCCTCTCTCCTTCTCCCTCTCCCTTTCTCTCTCTCTTTCCTTCTCCCTCTCCTTCTCTCTCTACTTGGCCCCTGTAAAATTTCCCTCGCTCCCTCTCCCTCTCTCATCTGCTTGGTCCCTGTAAACTCTGAAAGTTCCTCAAACTTATCCATCTCCCTCTCTCCCTTTCCCTCGCTCTCTCACACACTCTCTCTCCCTCTCCCTCTCTCCCTCCCTTCCCCTCTCTTTCACTCTCTCTCCCTCTCCCACTCTCCCTCCCCCTCCCCGCTCCCTCCCTCTCTCTCTCTCCCTCCCTTCCCCTCTCTTTCACTCTCTCTCCCATCCCACTCTCCCTCCCCCTCCCACTCTCCCTCCCTCTCGAACTCTCCCTCCCTCTCCCTCCCTCTCCCATTCTCCCTCTCCCACTCTCCCTCTCCCACTCTCCCTCTCCCACTCTCCCCCTCTCACTCTCCCCCTCTCACTCTCTCTCACTCTCCCACTCTCACTCTCTCTCCCTCTCTCCCTCTCTCTCTCTCCCCCTCTCTCCCTCTCCCTCTCCATCTCTCTCTCTCTGCCCCTCTCTCTCTGCCCCTCCCTTTCTCCCTCTCTCTCTCTCCCACTCTCCCTCTCTCTCTCTCTCCCTCTCTCTCCCTCTCCCTCTCTCCCTCTCCCTCTCTCCCTCTCTCTCTCTCCCTCTCTCTCTTTCTCCCTCTGTCAAACACACACACACAGTTCACAAACTCACTTTCTTTCAATCTCTGCTCAGATCCTACCTACTTTCTCTGACCGCCAGTCTCTTTGTCTCCTTTGTCTCACAGTCAATGTCCATCTAATTGTGAGGTAGTTTGGAATGTTTTTACCCTGTCAAAGATGCTATATGCAAATCGCTCTTCTCGCTGTTCAATATCTTCCTTAAAATCAGAACTACGTTTTGTTTTCCTGTTTGTTCTGGTTCCATACTCAAATCTGAACCAGAATGTCTCTTTGATCTACTGTTGATTATTTCATCGGGAATGCAGAGTCAAATCCTGATGAAAAGCTGTTTTGAGCAGGGAAATGATGTCAGCAGAGCCAAGGAATTTCCTGACAATTACTGCTGTCTGTAGCACCACTGGTCCCACTGTGGAGTCAGGGGACCTTTGCCGGAACTTTACCGCCTCATCCACCCAACGCTCACAGAATTCAGTCCAAGGCCAACAGAGAATGCAGTTCTGCGAGTCTCGTCCACCCCCATCCCCACAGATAGGCAGGTTGTGTTGATTGGCCGTGCTAAACATTCTCTCTTCCACCTTCTTCCATCGGGAAAAAGATACAAAAGCCTGAGGTCACGTACCAACCAACTCAAGAACAGCTTCTTCCCTGCTGCCATCAGACTTTTGAATGGACTTACCTCGCATTAAGTTGATCTTTCTCTACACCCGAGCTATGACTGTAACACTACATTCTGCACTCTCTCCCTTGCTTCTCTATGAATGGTATGCTTTTTTTGTATAGCGTGCAAGAAACAATACTTTTCACTGTATACTAATACGTGACAATAATAAATTAAACCAAATCAAAAAAATCAAATCAAAAAGATTAAATTGCCCTTTAGCATCTAAAGAAGTGCATGTTCGATGGATTAGCCACGGTAAATATTACGAGGATAAGGTGGGTGAGTGGGCCTGAAGAAGATGCTTTGTCAGACTTGATGGGCCGAAAGGCCTCTTCTGCACTGTAGGGATTCTATGATTCCTGATTGTCAGCTGGCGTGCTTCTGACTTGCGTGCGTGCCCACTGGCCAAAATATCACGTGAGCGTGCGATGATGTTGGGATGCATGCCCAACATTTTCTCGTGTGATTTTACAGATCGGGTGCGTGCCCCTACTTCATACCTAAAATTCTGGCCACTAGCTACACAAAAACACAATTGACTTCATTAATGCCCTTGAGGCAAGCAAACCCGCCACCTTTTCCCCAGTGCAGGCTGGATGAAGTACTCAAGCCACCGTGTATTTTACCGCCTCGCCTGCCCGAGGCTTGTAAGATCGCACCCGAGGCCAACGGAGAATGCCATTCTGCGAGCCTCGCCCACCCCGATTCTGGGGCAGCGTGCCGGTAAAACTTCGGCCCATGTGTTTGATACCAATGGCTAGAGTACGCTACACCCTAGCTGTGACTGCAACACCACATTCTGCACTATATGCTTTCCTTCTCTATGAAGAGTATGCTTTGTCTGTATAGCGCACAAGAAACAATACTTTTCACTGTATACTAATACATGTGACAATAATAAATCAAATCAAATCAAAAAACCATTGTCTTAAAAACCCATCTGGTTCATAAAGGGCCCTTAAGGAAGGAAATCTGTCTGATTTGCATGTGACTCCAGACCAACAGCAATGTGGTTGACCTTGAAATGCCCTCAGGGATGGGCAATGAATGCTGGCCCAGCCAGCAATGCCCACATCCCCATGAACAAATAAATGAAAACGAGAACCATAGAGCCACAAACCAGTAACGGTTAATGCCGTCATCCCCTCGGCAGAGCGATTGCAGCAAGCTTTTCAAGCTGAAGCTTCATAAGGTCTATTATCTCTCTCTGCTGGAAGATGATGACTGGTATAAAGTTCAGTGGAAATGACAAAGAGCTGTGAGAACTTTGAAATGATCTAAATCTGTGAGCACATTGTGATGAAGCAGTTCCAATAGGCCTGGGTGACCTGAATGTCAGCTCAGCTTCTCACATACTATGGTTTCGGATCAAATGATTTCTCAGAGTTTCCAATCATCTCCGTGCCTTTGGAAACATCAGTGGAACATGAAAGTGCTCAATTTCCAATTTCAGAAATGAGGTTTATGATGACATTTCTAAAGCAAACACAACTCAAAGGAAAAAGTGGTCATCTTTTCCCCGAGGCTGAACATCAGCCTAGCCTAGAGTCCTCCTCCAAAGTTATGAAGAAGTCTCGGATACCCTTCCTCTTTTTTTATTCACTCGTGGGACATGGGCGCCCTTGGTTGGTCAGCATTTATTGCCCATCCCTTGTTGACCTTGTTCAGAATTCTGTCTGGTTGTATCACAGCTTGGTATGTCTCCTGCCCTGCCCAAGACCGCAAGAGACTACAAAGGGTTGTGAATGTAGCCC
Organism: Mustelus asterias; assembly: GCF_964213995.1. NCBI lineage: Eukaryota > Metazoa > Chordata > Chondrichthyes > Carcharhiniformes > Triakidae > Mustelus > Mustelus asterias. The sequence continues at coordinate 116,841,894 of NC_135810.1, forward strand.
AATCTATCACGCAAACCAGCCTCCCATCCATTGACTCTGTCTACACTTCCCGCTGCCTCGGCAAAGCAGCCAGCATAATTATGGACCCCACGCAACCCGGACATTCTCTCTTCCACCTTCTTCCGTCGGGAAAAAGGTACAAAAGTCTGAGGTCACGTACCAATCGACTCAAGAACAGCTTCTTCCCTGCTGCTGTCAGACTTTTGAATGGACCTACCTTGCATTAAGTTGATCTTTCTCTACACCCTAACTATGACTGTAACACTACATTCTGCACTCTCTCCTTTCCTTCTCTATGTACGGCATGCTTTGTCTGCATAGCGCGCAAGAAACAATACTTTTCGCTGTATACTAATACATGTGACAATAATAAATCAAATCAAAAATCAGAGAGCAGTTGAGAGTCAGCCACATTGCTGTGGCTCTGGAGTCACATGTAGGCCAGACCAGGTAAGGTTGGAAGATTTCCTTCCCTAAAGGACATTAGAGAACCAGATGGGTTTTTCCGATAATCGACAATGGTTTCATGGTCATCAGTAGATTCTTAATTCCAGATATTTTTTATTGAATTCAAACTCCACCATCTGCCATGGTGGGATTCGAACCTGGGTCCCCAGAACATTAGCTATGTTTCTGGATTAATAGTCTAGTGATAATACCACTAAGCCATCATCTCCCCAAAGGCTTGCATCCTTGGGCTGAACATCTGGAAATGAAGGGAGTGATTGTGGTGGGGGCAGAGGGGGGCATGAGGGGGGGCAAAAGAGGGGTGATGCTTGGCTGCTGCACATCCGAGCTGCTTGCACACAAAGTGGCAAAGGTTGCCATATCCGGTGTCCTTCAAAAAGTATTCCAAACCAGCAACCAGTTAGGTGGATTGGCCATGCTAAATTGCCCCTCAGTGTCAGGGGGACTAGCTAAGGTAAATGTATATGGTTACAAGGATAGGGCTTGGGTGGGATTGTTGTCATTGCAGGTTTGATGGGCCGAATGGCCTCCTCTTGCACACTGTAGGGATTAATGGAAGGCCTTCAGCTGACAATAATTCAAGGTTCCTGTTAAAGAACTTTGCCATCACATCCTGTCAGCTTTGCCGCCTGCCGGCTTTCCGTTAATGGATTGAAGAGAGGGGGGAAATCATTGGAAAGCTGCAAACTCACAACGCTGGGCTTCAGCAAGTAGGAATGAGGTGGACATTCCTTAGCACACCTCATTTGAATAACAGGCCTCAACCCGAAGGCAGCACGGTGGCACAGTGGTTAGCACTGCTGCCTCACAGCGTCAGGTTCGGTTCCAGTCCCGGGTCACTGTCTGCGTGGAGTCTGCACGTTCTCCCCGTGGGTTTCCTCCGGGTGCTCCGGTTTCCTCCCACAGTCCAAAGATGTGCGGGTCAGGTGGACTGGCCATGCTAAATTGACCCTAGAGGTCAATTGACCCTAGAGGAAACCCACGCAGACACGGGGAGAACATGCAAACTCCACACAGACAGTGACCCAAGCCGGAATTGAACCTGGGTCCCTGGCGCTGTGAGATAGCATTGCCAACCACTTTGCCACCGTGCCGCCCAAGATACGGGCAGCAGAATTTTGTATGAGCTCAGGTTTATAGCATGATCCAAAACAGGCCACAGCCAATGAAGTGCATAATGAAATGAAATATGTTTAAAAGGAAAGTTACCTGTGACCACCAGGAGGCAGTCAGGCCCCTGAGGATAGGTACTTTGGATTTGGATCTAGTCAAGGACAGTTGGGTGTGACTGTGAGGGAGGCAGGTATAGGGACACTCAAGTTAGCAATGGCAGAACCTCAGCCTCTGCAATTGTCCAACAGGTTTGAGGTTCTTGCATCCCATGTGCATAAAAGCAGAGACTATAGGGTGAAACATAGAAACATAGAAACTAGAAGCAGGAGAAGGCCATTTGGCCCTTCGAGCCTGCTCCACCATTCATTTTGATCATGGCTGATCATCGAATTCAATATCCTGATCTCCCCTTCCTCCCATATCCCTTGCTCCCTTTAGCCCCAAGATCTATATCTATTTTCTTCTTGAAATCACACAACGTTTTGGCCTCAACTACTTTCTGTGGGAGTGAATTCCACACATTCACCATCCTCTGGGTGAAGAAATTTCTCCACAGTTCGAAATGGTTTACCCCTTATCCTCAAACTACGACCCGAGTTCTGAATTCCCCCACCATTGGGAACATTCTTTCTGAATCTACCCTGTCTAACCCTGTTAGAATTTTATAAGTTTCTATGAGATCTCCTTTCACTCTTCTAAATTCCAGTGAATATAATCCTAACCGACTTCCCCCTCATCGTCTCTCCTCATATGACAGACCTGTCATCCCAGGAATCAGCCTGGTAAATCTTCGCTGTACTCCCCCTATAGCAAGGGCATCTTCCCTCAGATAACGACACCAAAACTGCACACAATACTCCAGGTGTGGCCTCACCAATGGTGGATGAGCAAACTGACCCTGGAACCATAGTGCTGGGAGCCAGTCAAGAGGAGGAACAACAAGTAATGTAGCTTTGGTAAGAGTCAGTATAGTCAGGTGATGGAAACTATTCTCCGCTAGTGGAGACCAGCAGTGATTCTTGCCGGGCTCGCACCATACCCGGGGGTCAGAAGATTCCAGGAGTTGGGAGCGTTCGGAGTCGAACTGACCATGCATATTTTAAATGCTAAATGAAGTATGCGCAAACCAGCCTCCCATCCATTGACTCTTTGTACACTTCCCGCCGCCTCGGAAAAGCAGCCAGCATAATCAAGGACCCCACGCACCCCGGATATTCTCTCTTCCACCTTCTTCCATTGGGAAAAAGATACAAAATTCTCCGATCATATACCAACCGACTCAAGAACAGCTTCTTCCCTGCTGCTATCAGACTTCTGAATGGGCCTACCTCGCACTAATTTGATCTTTCTCTACACCCCAGCTATGACTGTAACACTACATTCTGCACTCTCTCCTTTCCTTCTCTATGAACGGTATGTTTTGTCCGTATGGCGCACAAGAAACAATACTTTTCAATGTATATGAATACATGTGACAATAATAAATCAAATCAAATCAAAATCAAATATCTTTGGGCGATGGTGAACCTTCTTCTTGATCCACTGCTCTCTGTGTGATGAAGACATACTCACTGGACTGTTTGATCGGGAGTTCCAGAATTTTGACTTAGAAATGTTTTCTTCACCTGGAGAGTGGTCAGCCTGTGGAATTCACGACCACACAAAGCAGCTGAGGCCAAAACATTGAGGCTGGAATTTTACCCCCTCGCCCGCCACAGGAATCGGAGCGGGCGAAAGGTGGACAATGGGAAGGTCCATCGACCTCGGGCAGGATTTTCCGGTTTCAGGACGAAGAAGGCCATAAAATCCCGCCCTTTATGTTTTCAAGTAGAATTAGATATATCTCCTGAGGTGATAGGGATCAAAGGGGATCAAAGGACCTGAGGGGAAAGCGGGATCAGGCTATTGAATTGGATGGTCAGCCATGATCATAATGAATGATGGAGCATGCTTCAAGAGCCAATGGACCCTTGAATCCATAGAATCCTACAGTGCAGAAGGAGGCCGTTCAGCCCTTTGAGTCTGCACCGACCACAATCCCACCCAGCCCTATCCCCATAATCCTATGTGTTTACGCAAGCTAGTCCCCCTGACACTAAGGAGCAATTTAGCATGGCCAATCCACCTAACCCGCAGATCTTTGGACTGTGGGAGGAAACCGGAGCACCCCGAGGAAACCCACGCATACGCCGGGAGAATGCGCAAACTCCACATAGACAATGACCCAAGTCTGAATCGAACCAGAGCCCCTGGTGCTGTGAGGCAACAGTGCTAACACTGTGCCACCGTGCCACCCCCTATTTTCTCTGTTTCTATTCTTCAATGATGAACTAAAAGCCATGATGTGGAGTTGCCGGCGTTGGACTGGGGTGGGCACAGTAAGAAGTCTCACAACACCAGGTTAAAATCCAATAGGTTTATTTGGTAGCACGAGCTTTCAGAGCTTTCAGCGCTCCAAAAGCTCATGCTACCAAATAAACCTGTTGGACTTTAACCTGGTGTTGTGAGACTTCTTACTGGAACTAAAAGCCAACAGCCATCAAGGAACAGATGATGTGTAGCTTGGAAGGGCATTTGTAATGATTGCGTTCCCGTGCATCTGCTGCCCTTGTCCTTTTCACCAGTACAGATCAATGGTTTGGAGAGAATTCATTTGCTGCATGTGGCAACTTGCAGGCCACAAATTGGCAGCCACTACGGCCTGGAAAACAACTCACATCTAAAGTGATTTAAAGCATTGGAAGCAATTTTGGAGTGCCCGAAAGACGCTTTAAGGTGCTAAATATATTCCAATCTGCTCTCTGTTCCTCAGTGGAGAAAATTAAGGGCTCACCCATGGGGGAATTGTAAAATAATAGTGATGTTACTAGACTGGTATTCCAGAGGCCATGATTAATGCTCGAGAGACACGAGCTTGAATCCCAACAATGCAGCTGGGGTGATTTAAATTGAATTAGCTAATAACTTGGCGGCAAGGTGGCACAATGGATAGCACAGTTGCCTCACAGCGCCAGGGACCTGGGTTCGGTTCAGGCTTTGGACAGTCAAGGATAGTATCACGGTGGCAGAAAGGACGTTTGATGAGGACTCGTCTACTGAGGTGGTTTGGGCTGAGGTGAGAAACAGGAAAGGAGAGGTCACCCTGTTGGGAGTTTTCTATAGGCCTCCGAAAAGTTCCAGAGATATAGAGGAAAGGATTGCAAAGATGATTCTGGATAGGAGTGAAAGTAACAGGGTAGTTGTTATGGGGGACTTTAACTTTACAAATATTGACTGGAAAAGCTATAGTTCGAGTACTTTAGATGGGTCAGTTTTTGTCCAATGTGTGCAGGAGGGTTTCCTGACACAGTATGTAGATAGGCCAACAAGAGGCGAGGCCACATTGGATTTGGTACTGGGTAATGAACCAGGCCAGATGTTAGATTTGGAGGTAGGTGAACACTTTGGTGATAGTGACCACAATTCGGTTACATTTACTTTAGCGATGGAAAGGGATAGGTATATACCGCAGGGCAAGAGTTATAGCTGGGGGAAAGGAAATTATGATGCGATTAGGCGTGACTTAGGATGCATAGGTTGTGGAAGAAAACTGCAGGGGATGGGCACAATTGAAATGTGGAGCTTGTTCAAGAAACAGCTACTGGGTATCCTTGATAAGTATGTACCTGTCAGGCAGGGAGGAAATGGTCGAGTGAGGGAACCGTGGTTTACTAAAGAAGTTGAATCTCTTGTGTAGGGGAAGAAGGAGACTTATGTAAAGGTGAGACGTGAAGGCTCAGTTAGGGCGCTTGAGAGTTACAAGTTAGCCAGGAAGGACCTAAAGAGAGAGCTAAGAAGAGCCAGGAGGGGACATGAGAAGTCTTTGGCAGGTAGGATCAAGGAAAACCCTAAAGCTTTCTATAGGTATGTCAGGAATAAAAGAATGACTAGGGTAAGATTAGGGCCAGTCAAGGACAGTAGTGGGAAGTTGTGCGTGGAGTTTGAAAAGATAGGAGAGGCGCGAAATGAATATTTTTCGCCAGTATTCACTCAGGAAAAAGACAATGTTGTCGAGGAGAATACTGAGATACAGGCTATTAGACTAGACGGGATTGAGGTTCATAAGGAGGAGGTGCTAGCAATTCTGGAAAGTGTGAAAATAGATAAGTCCCCTGGGCCAGATGGGATTTATCCTATGATTCTCTGGGAAGCTAGGGAAAAGATTGCAGAGCCTTTGGCTTTGATCTTTATGTCATCATTGTCTACAGGAATAGTGCCAGAAGACTGGAGGATAACAAATGTTGTCCCCTTGTTCAAGAAGGGGAGTAGCGACAAGCCTGGTAATTATAGACCGGTGAGCCTTACTTCTGTTGTGGGCAAAGTTTTGGAAAGGATTATAAGAGATAGGATTTATAATCATCTAGAAAGGAATAATTTGATTAGGGATAGTCAACACGGTTTTGTGGAGGGTAGGTCGTGCCTCACAAACCTTATTGAGTTCTTTGAGATGGTGACCAAAGAGGTAGATAAGGGTAAAATAGTTGATGTAGTGTATATGGATTTCAGTAAAGCGTTTGATAAGGTTCCCCACGGTAAGCTATTGCAGAAGATACGGAGGCATGGAATTGAGGATGATTTAGCGGTTTGGATCAGAAATTGGCTAGCTGTAAGAAGACAGAGGGTGGTGGTTGATGGGAAATGTTCATCCTGGAGTTCAGTTACTAGTGGTGTACCGCAAGGATCTGTTTTGGGGCCACTGCTGTTTGTCATTTTTATAAATGACCTGGATGAGGGCGTAGAAGGATGGGTTAGTAAAATTGCGGATGACACTAAAGTCGGTGGAGTTGTGGACAGTGCGGAAGGATGTTGCAGGTTACAGGGGGACATAGATAAGCTGCAGAGCTGGGTTGAGAGGTGGCAAATGGAGTTTAATGCGGAAAAGTGTGAGGTGATTCACTTTGGAAGGAGTAACAGGAATACAGAGTACTGGGCTAATGGTAAGATACTTGGTAGTGTGGATGAGCAGAGAGATCTCGGTGTCCATGTGTATAGATCCCTGAAAGTTGGCACCCAGGTTGATAGGGTTGTTAAGAAGGCGTACGCTGTGTTAGCTTTTATTGGCAGAGGGATTGGGTTTTGGAGCCATGAGGTCATGTTGCAGCTGTTCAAAACTCTGGTGCGGCCGCACTTGGAGTATTGCGTACAGTTCTGGTCGCCGCATTGTAGGAAGGATATGGAAGCATTGGAAAGGGTGCAGAGGAGATTTACCAGGATGTTGCCTGGTATGGTGGGAACGTCTTATGAGGAAAGGCTGAGGGACTTGAGGCTGTTTTCATTAGAGAGAAGAAGGTTAAGAGGTGACTTAATAGAGGCATATAAGATAATCAGAGGATTAGATAGGGTGGACTGTGAGAGCCTTTTTCCTCGGATGGTGATGGCTAGCATGAGGGGACATAGCTTTAAATTGAGGGGTGATAGATATGGGAGAGATGTCAGAGGTAGGTTCTTTACTCAGAGAGTATTAAGGACGTGGAATGCCCTGCCTGCAACAATAGTGGATTCGCCAACATTAAGGGCATTTAAATGGTCATGGGGTAAACATATGGATGATACTGGAATAGTGTAGGTTAGATGGGCTTTAGATTGGTTTCACAGGTCGGCGCAACATCGAGGGCCGAAGGGCCTGTACCGCACTGTAATGTTCTATGTTCTATGTTGGGTGTCGGTCTGTGTGGAGTCTGCATGTTCTCCCCGTGTCTGCGTGGGTTTCCTCCAGTTTCCTCCCACATTCTAAAGTTGTGAAAGTTTAGTCATGCTGAGTTGCCTCTTCAGTGTCCAAAGATGGTTAGGTTAGGTGGATTAGCCATGTTAAATGCACAGGGTTAAGGGGGTGGGGGCTTTGGGCCAACTAAGATGACCTTTCGGGGAGTTGGTGCCGACTCAATGGGCCTAATAGCCTCCTTTCCCACTGTTGAGATTCTACAATTCTACGAATAAAACATTTGTCTCATTAATAGTATTACGACTGGATGGCGGGAAACACCAATCAGCTAATTCTCTTCAGGGAAGGGAATCTGCCCTCATTACCTGGTCTGGCCTACATGTGACCCCAGGCCCATAACAATGTGGCTGACTCCTAACTGCCCCTCTGAAATGGCCTCGCAAGTCAATCAGTTCCAGGGTCATTAAGGATGGGTAACAAATGCCAGCCTTGCCAGCGATGCCCACCTCCTAAGAATAAATGGAAAACTCGCGGACTTGACATTTATCCTGATGCCTTCCTCATAGAATCCCTACAGTGCAGAAAGAGGCCATTCGGCCCTTCAAGTCTGCACCCACCACAATCCCACCCAAGCCCCATCCCCGTAATCTCACATATTTACCCCGCTAATCCCCCTGACACGAGGATCAATTTAGCATGGCCAATCAACATAACCAGCGCAACTTCGGACGGTGGGAGGAAACCAGAGCACCCGGAGGAAACCCACGCGGACACAGGGAGAACATGCTAACTCCACACAGACAGTGACCCAAGGTCGGAATTGAACCCGGGTCCCTGGCGCTGTGAGGCAGCAGTGCTAACCACTGTGCCACTGTGCTGCCCAGGTAGCTCAGGTTTAGCTTTCTCCTTCTCCACCAAGACAAAAGAGCTGTCAGCGGAAATGTGCCTACGGCTGCCGATATTCCCCCAGCGGGGATGTAGAGGAAGGGTAGGGTTGCAAGAACACCCAACTGCGATTTGGTACAAAGTAAATGAAATATTCACCCTGGGTTGCTTGGGCTCATAGCGATTCACCTTTGCGCAAGAATTAGAAGCGTTTTACGTGGGGAAAATTAAGAGCCAACAATTGTTTTGGACGGGGCTGCGCTGAAGTGACACTTGATGCCAGAAGGAGCAGCATGGCCTCATGTATTACCTTTCTTGTGGGGATTAGACCACTGCCGACATCACAGCTTCTACCTTTCCACTCCAGGTGCGTGCTTCCCTGGATGAGGCACTTTTATGGTTTCCCTGGCAACTGCAAGCAATCACAATTCATCTCGCCTCGAGAAGGCATAATGGGCCAGAGACTGTTTCACATTTAAAACCTGTGCCTGCTTCATTAGGAAGCAGAACAAAGCTCCGGTAAGCTGGCAATGATAACTCCCTTTCCTTTAACAACAATACGATGCTCAATGCTCAATTAATATTAATTTATAGTCATTCAGGAAGTTATTAAAAGGCAGAATGCAGCTATTTCTTCTCCTAAGGAGCTTGTTTCAACCTTTTGCAGCTCCAGCATGACACGGAATTTTGCAAATTAACACTGAAGATAAACACACCTGCCAGTTAAAGTAGAATCAAACCATAATCAAAGCCAGAGATAGGCCATTCAGCCCAACTGATCTGTGCTGTTCCTTATGCTCCAGACAAGCTTGCTGCCATTCTATTTCATTTCAAAGTTCATTTATTTTTTCGTCACAAGTAAGGCTTACAATAACATTGCAAGAAGTTATCGTGAAATTCCCCTAGTTGCCACACTCTGGCGCCTGCTCGGGTCAATGCACCCTAACCAGAATGTCTTTCAGACTGTGGGAGGAAACCAGAGCAGCCAGAGGAAACCCACGCAGACACGGGGAGAATGTGCAAACTCTACACAGACAGTGACCCAAGCCGGGAATTGAACCCGGGTCTCTGGTGCTGTGAGGTAGCAGTGCCACTGTGCTGCCCCTGGCCTGTGTGGATTGCTTTCAGTGAGTTTCTCACTCCTGTACGTAACTACTTTCCCACTCAGTTCACTCAGTTCAACAAGTGTTACGACCTGACCGCTCTCCACACAAAGTGTCCGCTGATTTAAGAATCAACTCTTTGACTTACACTCAGGGATGGCTAGTCAATGCTGGCCTGGTCACCGATGCCTACATCCTGCAAATAGATAAATAAAAAACTCCTCTGTGCCACCACCAATCATGTCTGCTTGCCAATGATACAGCGCTCTCTTCCAATGCAATACGAATTGTTGTTTGGAGCTTACAGTTTGGCAATCTCTCGTGAGCTACCCTGATGGGTATGAAACAGAAAACTTAAACAGCATGGGTGGGATTCAAGGCACCCCCACCCCGTGGTGGGGGTTCGCCATCGGGGTGGGACTGGAAGATCACACCGACGAGAATGGCTGGAAAATTCCAGCCCATTTCCCTTGAATCTATAGAATCCTTACAGTGCAGAAGGCCATTCGGCCCTCCAGGTCGGCACTGACCACAATCCCACCCAAGCCCTATTCCCGTACCCCTCATATTTACCCTGCTAATCCCCCTGACACGAGGATTAATTTAACATGGCCAATCAACCTAATCTGCATATTTTTGGACTGTGGGAGGAAATCAGAGCACCCGGAGGAAACCCACGCAGACACGGGGAGAACATGCAAAGTCCACACAGACAGTGACCCGAGGTTGGAATTGAACCCAGGTCCCTGGCGATGTGAGGCAGCAGTGCTAACCACTGTGCCACCGTGCCGCCCACACTTGTAGTTTGTATCTTGTATTTACGGGTTATAGTTTTGAATTAGCCCACAAGGTTTATGTGGGAGAATAAGAAACCTTAGAAATGAGAATATGCCATTAGGCTCAATGTATCAATCCCTATTTGTTCATAGCAATCTCACCCCTTTGACCTCACCATAACCCTTTGCTCCCATTTTGACCAAAAACACATCTAATTGTCTCCTGTGCCTATTCATACGCTGGAGTTATACCGCCCTGCCCACCATGGGAATCATGGGAAGCTCCATTGAGCTCAGACAGGATTTTCCAGTCTTGGGTTGAGCAAGGCCATAAAATCCTGCTCATGGATCGATATTTTACGATCTCACTCGGGCGAGGCACGTAAAATCCCACCCAAGGGCAATGGAGAACTCTGTTCTGCAAGCTGCGCCCGCCCCGATTTTGCTTTTTCCCCATAACCTTTGATCCCATTTACCCCAAGTGCCACATCCAGCTCTTGAATACATTCAATGTTTTGGCATCAACTGCTTCCTGTGGTAATGAATTCCACCACTCTTCGGATGAAGAAATGTCTCCTCATCTCCATCCTAACTGGTCTACCGCGAATCCTCAGACTGTGACCCCTGGTTCTGGACTCCCCCACCATCGGGAATATCCTCCCTGCATCTACCCTGTCTAGTCCTGTTAGAATTTTATAAGTCCCTATGAGATCCCCCCTCATTCATCTGAACTCCAGCGAAAACAATCCTAACCTCGTCAATCTCTCCTCACACATCAGTCCCGCCATCCCCAGAATCAGCCTGGTAAACCTTCACTGCACTCCCTCGAGAGCAAGAACATCCTTCCTCAAAAAGGAGACCAAAACTGCACACAATACTCTTGGTGTGGCCTCACCAAGGTCCTGTACAATTGTAACAACACATCCCTACTCCTGTACTCGAAACCTCTCGCAATGAAGGGCAACATACGATTGCCTTCTTTTCCGTCTGCTCCACCTGCATGCTTAACTTCAGCATGGTACAGAACAACTGCTGTGGGACAGAATCGGGGCATAGGCCAGGCCTGTGCTATGTACACCAACATCAAGAGTACCTCACACCTGACGACCAGGTTTTTCCCACAATGGAGAGGGAGCATTGCTCCCACATGCCCAGTTTCTGCTTTATCTTGGCAATATGCTCCTCCCAGTTCTTGATGCATGCTCCAGCTGCTCCGAAGCATATCCCCAGTACATTCAGGTAATCTGACATTACGGTAAAGGGAACCAAGGATCAGTCAGCTCAGTTCCCAAGAACATGGCCTCACCCTCAACTGGATTCCTGTGGTCCCCTCATGCTTACACTATAGTTAAGAAATCCCACCAACGCCTCTGTTTTCTCAGAAGACTAAGGAAATTTGGCATGACCGCTCACCAACTTTTACAGATGCACCATAGAAAGCACTCTTTCTGGTTGTATCACAGCTTGGTATGGCTCCTGCTCTGCCCAAGACCGCAAGAAACGACAAAAGGTCATGAACGAAGCCCAATCCATCACTCAAACCAGCCTCCCATCCATTGACTCCGTCTACACTTCCCACTGCCGCGGAAAAGCAGCCGGCATAACCAAGGACCCCACACACCCCGGACATACTGTCTTCCACCTTCTTCCATTGGGAAAAAGATACAAAAGTCTGAGGTCACGTACCAACCGACTCAAGAACAGCTTCTTCCCTTCTACTGTCAGACTTTTGAATGGACCTACCTCATACTGAGTTGATCTTTCTCTACACCCTAGCTATGACTGTAACACTACGTTCTGCACTCTCTCCTTTCCTTCTCTATGAATGGTATGCTTTGTCTGTCTCGCACGCAAGAAGCAATATTTTTCACTGTATACTAATACATGTGACAATAATAAATCAAATCAAATGCGCAGACACTCGAGATGCTGACCAGCATTAGGTACCCACCCCTTTTTGCCCTGGAGAGGTTTTCTCTGTGCTCCACAGGCTGTTCCCAGGGACGAGAAGCAAGGCAAACATCAACTTCTGCTGGAGGGTCATCAACATGGTGAAAGACACTGTTTGGTCTGCCTGAAACCTGTGAATCTTCCAGTGCAACGAATTGTCCTCCACCGAGTGTTGCAGACTGGCACATTCCAAGTTCCCTGATGATTTAGAATCTCTACCGTGCAGAAGAAGGCCATTCGGCCCATCGAGTCTGAACCAACCACATCCCAACCAGTCCCTATTCCCGTAACCCCTCACACTTATCCTGCTCACCCCTCTGATACTAGGGGCAATTTAGCATGGCCAATCAACCTAACCTGCACATCTTTGGACTGTGGGAGGAAACCAGAGCAGCCGGAGGAAACCCACGCAGACACGGGGAGAATGTGCAAACTCCACACAGACAGTGACCCAAGCTGGGAATCGAACCTGGATCCCTGGCGCTGTGAGGAAGCAGTGCTAACCACTGTGCCATTGTGCTGTCCACAACTTGCTGAGGGACGCACGAAAGCTTGGGGCAGCCGCCACTGAAGCACAATAGGGAAAGGTCATTGTGTAAGTCCTTTCAGCCAATGTGGACTGAGGGGGCAGTAACCAGATAAAACCCCTTGGACTGTGTGTTTAATTCTAACTGTGTAACTTTATTGAAGCAGCACAGAGTGTCATACGACTGATGTATATAGTTAGTAAAGAAGCTTGCTCTCTATAATGAAAAGATTGAAATGTTTGGAATTTTCTTATTGCTGAACAGGAATCACAGGTGGATAGAGTGGTGAAGAAGGCATTTGGCGTACTTGGTTTCATCGGTCAGAACATTGAATACAGGAGCTGGGACGTCTTGTTGAAGTTGTACAAGACATTGGTAAGGCCACACTTGGAATACTGTGTACAGTTCTGGTCACCCTATTATAGAAAGGATATTATTAATCTAGAAAGAGTGCAAAGAACAAAGAACAAAGAACAGTACAGCACAGGAAGCAGGCCCTTCGGCCCTCCAAGCCTGTGCCGCTCCTTGGTCCAACTAGACCAATCGTTTGTATCCCTCCATTCCCAGGCTGCTCATGTGACTATCCAGGTAAATTTTAAACGTTGGCAGCGCATTCCAGGCCCCCACCACCCTCTGTGTAAAAAACATCACTCTAATATCTGAGTTATACTTCGCCCCTCTCACCTTGAGCCCGCGACCTCTCGTGATCGTCACTTCTGATCTGGGAAAAAGCTTCCCACCATTCACCCTATCTATCCCCTTCATAATCTTGTACACCTCTATTAGATCTCCCCTCATTCTCCGTCTTTCCAGGGAGAACAACCCCAGTTTACCCAATCTCTCCTCATAGCTAAGACCCTCCATACCAGGCAACATCCTGGTAAACCTTCTCTGCACTCTCTCTAATGCCTCCACGTCCTTCTGGTAGTGCGGCGACCAGAACTGGACGCAGTACTCCAAATGTGGCCTAACCAGCGTTCTATACAGCTGCATCATCAGACTCCAGCTTTTATACTCTATACCCCGCCCTATAAAGGTAAGCATACCATATGCCTTCTTCACCGCCTTCTTCACCACCTTCTCCACCTGTGTTGCCACCTTCAAGGATTTGTGGACTTGCACACCTAGGTCCCTCTGTGTTTCTATACTCTTGATGGCTCTGCCATTTATTGTATAACTCCTCCCTACATTATTTCTTCCAAAATGCATCACTTCGCATTTATCTGGATTAAATTCCATCTGCCACCTCTCTGCCCAATTTTCCAGCCTATCTATATCCTGCTGTATTGCCCGACAATGCTCTTCGCTATCCGCAAGTCCAGCCATCTTCGTGTCATCCGCAAACTTGCTGATAACACCAGTTACACCTTCTTCCAAATCATTTATATATATCACAAATAGCAGAGGTCCCAGTACAGAGCCCTGCGGAACACCACTGATCACAGACCTCCAGCCGGAAAAAGACCCTTTGACCACTACCCTCTGTCTCCTATGGCCAAGCCAGTTCTCCACCCATCGAGCCACTTCTCCTTGTATCCCATGAGCCTTAACCTTTTTAGCCAACTTGCCATGTGGGACTTTGTCAAATGCCTTACTGAAATCCATATAGACGACATCCACGGCCCTTCCTTCGTCAACCGTTTTTGTCACTTCCTCAAAAAACTCCACCAAATTTGTAAAGATTTACGAGGATGCTACCGGGATTTGATGGTTTGAGTTATAAGGAGAGGCTGGATAGAATGGGACTTTTTTCTCTGGAGCGTAGAAGGCTGAGGGGTGATCTTATAGAGGTCTATAAAATAATGAAGGGCAGAGATCAGCTGGATAGTCAATATCTTTTCCCAAAGGTAGGGGAGTCTAAAACTAGAGGGCATAGGTTTAAGGTGAGATGGGGGAGATACAAGAGGGGCAATTTTTTCCCACAGAGGGTGGTGAGTGTCTGGAACAAGCTGCCAGAGATAGTAGTGGAGATGGGCACAATTTTGTCTTTTAAAAAGCATTTAGACAGTTACATGGGTAAGATGGGTTTGGAGTGATATGGGCCAAATGCGGGCAATTTGGACTAGCTTAGAGGTTTAAAAAGAAAGGGTGGCATGGACAAGTTGGGCTGACGGGCCTGTTTCCATGCTGTAAACCTTTATGACTCTATGACTCTATAACTGAAACACCTCAGTGTGCACCCTGATCTCTGGAGGAAATGCGAATATCGTCATACTTCACTGTTATAATAATTGGGAATGTTTATTAATATGTCTTCCAGCTCTTATACGAATAAAGTATATATTTGCAAAACAGAACACAGGAATCAGGCGGTTCTTATGCATACTGCCCTCCCTGCTCCTTCACACAGCACTGCAGCCCCTTTGGGGAGAGATTCAGCAGTTGTAATGCTGTGCAGTTGCCGTACTTAGGAAACAAAATGGAGTGGTTGTTCATGAGGTAAAAATAGTGAAGCCATTCAATATGTCAGACAAAAACAACACTGTGCAGTGAAGCCCGGGAAATTGCCAGCCACACAGTGGTTAGCACTGCTGCCTCACAGCACCAGGGACCCGGGTTCAATTCCCAGCTCGGCTCACTGTCTGTGCGGAGTCTGCATATTCTCCCCGTGCCTGCGTGGGTTTCCTCCGGGCGCTCCGGTTTCCTCCCGCAGTCCAAAAGACGTGCTGGTTAGGGTGCATTGGCCGTGCTATGTTCTCTCTCAGTGTACCCGAACAGGCGCCGGAGTGTGGCGACTCGGGGAATTTCACAGAACTTCATTGCAGTGTTAACGTAAGCCTACTTGTGACTAATCAATAAATAACCAAATCGACCTGGCTTCAGCAGATTTTCTGAACGGTAAAAGCTCCTGACTTGTGCTATCATTTCTGTGGCGGCACGGTGGCCCAGTGGTTAGCACTGCTGCCTCACAGCGCCAAGGACCCGGGTTCAATTCCTGGCTTGGGTGATTGTCTGTGCGGAGTCTGCATATACTCTCCGTGTCTGTGTGGGTTTCCCCCGGGTGCTCCGATGTAATGACTTTAATCAGACAATTGATGTGGGCAGGTTAGAATATGAACTCCCCGATTAAGGGCCAAATTGATGGGCCAATCAGGAAACCTCCTGCTTTGTACTAAACAGGAGTGTCAGTTCTTCTGGGACTGCTAACTGAAAAGCACTCTGTCTGCTGCTGTCAGACTTGTAAACAAACAAGGGACTTCTGCCTCTGAGGACTTATTACATCCAGTTTCCTCCCACGGTCTGAAAGACGTGCCAGTTAGATGGATTGGCCGTGCTAACTAAATTGACCTTTAGTGTCCCAAGATGTGTTGGTTAGGGGGATTAGTGGGGTAAATATGTGAGGTTATGGGAATAGGGCCTGGGTAGGATGCTTTGTTGGAGAGTTAGTGCAGACTTGATGGGCTGAATGGCCTCCTTCTGCACTATAGGGATTCCATGATGCCAATCGCTATCTTGAGGTACTCTGGGAAAACCCCGAAAGCGGCAGAAGAATATAAATCTGGGGGAGCAGACTGCCACCACTCTGGAACGTTTGGACACTTTGAAAATTTCTGCTGATCTGAAATACAAGTAGCTCTTATAAAGAAAGAGAAAATAACAATGGCAAATCAAATTCCAGAGCCACTGGAAAAAAGAATCAAATAACCTTCTTAGGAGAAGTTAAGGAAGCAGAAAATAATTGTTGGCGACACGGTGGCACAGTGGTTAGCACTGCTGCCTCACAGTGCCAGGGACCTGGGTTCGATTCCCAGCTTGGGTGACTGTGTGGAGTCTGCACGTTCTCCCTGTGTCTGTGTGGGTTTCCTCCGGGTGCTCCGGTTTCCTCCCACAGTCCAAAGATGTGCGGGTTAGGTGGATTGGCCATGCTAAATTTACCCTAGTGTCAGGGGGGATTAGCAGGGTAAATATGTAGGGTTATGGTGATAGGACCTGGGTGGGATTGTGGTCGGTGCAGACTCCATGGGTCAAAGATGTGCGGGTCAGGTTGATTGGCCATGCTAAAATTGCTCTTAGTGTTCTGAGATGTGTAGGTTAGAGGGATTAGTGGGTAAATGTGTAGGGATATGGGGGTAGGGCCTGGGTGGGATTGTGGTCGGTGCAGACTCGATGGGCCGAAGGGCCTCTTTCTGTACTGTAGGGTTTCTATGATTCTATGAAATGGCCTCCGTCAGCACTGTAGGAATTCGATGATTCTAAGTTGATGTTCACCACACAGAATTCAAGCTGCCCTCCATCCCGTTCCAAGGTCCAGGAGGGACAACACTGAAACCAATAGGCTAACACTCGGTGAATTAACATATAAAAATCAAGAAATTATTGAACTTCCTGCATGCTATACAGAACCAAATGTCATCATTATTGAGCAGGAAGACTTGCTTGCTTTTGAGGCATTTGCAAAGGTTGATGACATTAAAGACCAGCAGTCCAGTAATATATTCAGAAATTAAACTCCGTCCCTATTTTTCGGATTAGGAAAGCTGAATATCATGTAACCCTGATTTTTTATAAGTTTATTTTATTCGTGTCACAAGTAGGCTTACATGAACACCGCAATGAAGTTACTGTGAAAATCCCCTTGTTGCCACACTCCGGCGCCTGTTCGGGTACACTGAAGTTGAATTTAGTACGGCTAATGCACCTAACCAGCACGTTTTTCGGACTGTGGGAGGAAACCGGAGCACCTGGAGGAAACCCACGCAGACACAGGGAGAACGTGCAGACTCCGCACAGTCACCCAAACTGGGAATCGAACCCGGATCCCTGGCGCTGTGAGGCAGATGCTAAGCCTGTGCGTATCCTCACAGCAAGGAAGAAGATCCTTCATCCACCCTTGATGAAGTCAAGACTGATATTGAACACGTGTTCCAACTCGGGGTCATCTCTTCAATAACCATACCGGTAAGTGGTGTTCTGGAATGTTGACAGCATCGAAGCCTAATTGTTCCGTTAGAATCTGTGTAAACTTGTCTCAATTAAACAAATCACTGGAGTGTGGCATCCACCCGCCATGGGTGAAAGTCTTGCCAAACTAGCAAAAAACATCCTCTTCACTAAATTAATACAAAGGGCAACTTTGGCAGTTACCTCTGGACAAAACAGCTAGATTGTTAACTACTTTTTTCACTCCGTTTGGCCGTTATTTCTTTAACAGGTTACCATTCGGAATTGTTTCTGCGCCTCAGATATTCCAAAAGAACAATGGCTGGAATTCTCCGATGTTGTTCGCCCCAGCACTGCTGTAAAAATTGGTAAGAGTCGGAGCGGACATGCTGAATTTCCTTAGCCTCCTGAGAAAGTAGAGACATCGGTGGGCTTCCTTAACTATCACATCAGCATGGAGAGACCAGGACCAGAATAGGCGGGAAATAGAGGGATACGGACCATGTGGAGGCAAAAGGTCTTTAGTTGAGAAAGGCGTCATGTGTCAGTGCAGTCTTGGTGGGCTGAATGGCCTGTTCCTGTGCTACACTGTTCTTTGTTCTTTGCCTTCTTCACAACCTGCTGAACCTGCATGCTTAATGACTCTTATTCTGGGCAGTGGTGCTCTCCCTGGTACACTTTACAAGTCTTCAACTCACTAAAACGGATTATCTGGACGTTGCTACTTGTGAGATCTTGCTGTGCACAAGTTGGCGGCCACATTTCCCCACACAACGGCAATATGCTTCATTGCCTGTGAAGTACTTTGGAATATTCTGAGGTTCTGAAAGGCAGCCTTAAACCTAAGGTTTGGTTTTTGCAGAAAAAATAAATTGCAATCCAAATGGAAAACCTGGGAATGGGGGTTAATTTTTAAACTATTTCCTTGATTGAAGCAACAATTCTCCACGTCGATTCGCCAAGTAATTACTTTGCAACAAAGCGATTTCTATTCTGGCAACATCAATATTTTCGGTTGCATCTTCAGAAAGTGCATGCAAAATTAAAATAGGCAAGTGGAAACAATTCATGGCCCACCTAACCTGTTCTAGGGGCACATTTTCCGATCAATATTTCAGTCCCAATTAACAAAGAACGCGTGAGGTCAGGAAACAAAAGCACTGTGAATATATTAGAATGCAAAAGCATGTATTGTGTCTTATGCAGTTTAAAATCAACTGTCATAGTTAATAACAGAACATCCTGCTACAGAACCTCAAAGAGATTAATGCACCTTCTGCACAATCACTTTTGCAATATGTTACCGTAGATTATTAGAATCATAGAATCCTTACAGTGCAGAAAAGGCCATTTGGCCCATCAAAAGTTGCACCGACTCTCTGACAGGGTATCTTTTCCAGGCAGAAAATGCTGGAAAATCTCAGCAGGTCTGACAACACCTGCGGAGAGAGAATAGAGCCGACGTTTCGAGTCTAGATGACCCTTCGTCAGAGCTTTCCAGCAGTATTTCGCTTTTATCTTACCCCGGCCCTCTCCCTCTCCCCCCACCCAATTCCCTGTAGTCTCACACATTAACCATGGATAAGTCATCTGAACTGGACATCTTGGGGCACTAAGTGGCAATTTAGCACAGCCAATCCACCTAACCTACACATGTTTGGAGTGTGGGAGGAAACTTGAGCACCCAAAGGAAACCCACGCAGACTCAGGAAGAATGTATAAATTCCACACAGACAGTCATCAAAGGCAGGAATTGAACTCAGGTCTTTGGAGCAATGAGGCAGCAGTTCTAACCTCTGTACCACCTTGCAATCGTCATTATGAAATAACACTTAGAATAGGATCCCCAAAATGCAGAAGGAGGCCATTCATCCCATCGAGTCTGCACTGGTTCTCCAGAAGAGCATCTTACCCAGGCCCACCCACCTCCCCTCTTCCCAGAGATGGACTTAATGGAATGAATGATATCCACTTTGATAAGGCAGCTCAGTGACATAGTGGTGAGCACTGCTGCCTCATAGCGCCAGGGACCTGGGTTCAATTCCGGCCTCGGGTCACTGTCTGTGGAGTCTGCACGTTCTCCCCGTGTCTGCGTGGGTTTCCCCCGGGTGCTCCGGTTTCCTCCCATTGTCCAAAGATGTGCGGGTTAGGTTGATTGGCCATGCTAAGTTGACCCTAGTGTCAGGGGATTAGCAGGGTAAAAATGTGGGGTCACGGGAATAGGACCTGGGTGGGATTGTGGTCGGTGCAGACTCGATGGACTCCTTCTGCACTATAGGGATTCTATGATTCTATGATAGGAAAAGCCGGCAGAGTATTATTTAGGTAGTAATAGATTTGGAAATGTTGATGTACAAAGGGTGTCCTTGTAAACCAGTCTCTAAAGGCCCGCATGCAGATCCAGCAAACAGTGATACAGGCAAATGGTATGCTGGCCCTCATTGCGAAAGGGTTTGAGTACAGGGGCAAGAATGTTCGACTGAATCTTTACAGAACCTTAGTGAGACCACACCTGGAGTGAAGTGTACAGTTTTGCTCCCCTTCCCTAGGAAAAGCATAAAGGGAGTGCAGTAAAGGCTCATCAGACTGATTCCTGGGATTGCAGGATTGTCAGAGAAGAAGAGATTGGCTCGATTAGGCCCGTATTCATTAGTGTTCAGAAGAATGGGAGGGGGGCTTGTTGAAACATAGAAAATCCTGATGCAAGGCTGGGCAGACTGAATACAGGAATCTTTTTAATGTCTGGCGGAGGGTGGGGGGGTGAGGGGGGCTCCAGAGAAAGGAGTCACAGATTCAGGGTCTGAGGTAGGCCATTTAGCACAGAAACAAGGAGAAATGTTTTCACTCAGAGGGTGGTGAACCTGTGGAATTCACTACCACAGGAGGCTATGGAGGCCAAGTCATTGAATATGGGCTGGAGTTTACAGTCTCGCTCATCCCAAAACCATAAAACCCCGCCCGAGGTCAGCAGACCTTTCCATTGTCCGTCCCTCGCCTGCTCCAATTCTTGTGGCAGACGGGACGGTAAAATTCCAACCAATATTTGAGAAGGAAATCAATAGATTTCTGGAGACCAAAGGCATTAAGGGGTTTGGGGAGAGAGTGGTTGTATAGCATTGAGATAGAGGATTGGCCATGGTCCTATTGAATGGGAGAGCAGGCTTGAGGAGCCGAATGGCTTGCTGCTGCTTCTATTTCTATGTTCATCCTTCCGCGTTGTGACCATTGTGAGCTGAATTATTTGCACACAGTCCCTCATCAGAGTATATTTACGAGATTGGTTTCAAGTGTGGAAATTAAATTGTAATTCCAGCTATTGCCAAATATTTAATTTGCTTTGTTCTGCAAGATTATTGCACTTTGGAAGGACAAACCAAGGTAGAACATACAAGGTAAATGGTAGAACACTGAAGAGTGCAGTAGAACAGAGGGATCTGGGAATACAGATACATAATTCCCGAAAAGTGGCGTCACAGGTAGATAGGGTCGTAAAGAGTGCTTTTGGTACATTGGCCTTTATCAATCAAAGTATTGAGTGTAAGAGTTGAAATGTTAATGTGAGGTTGTAGAGGACATTGGTGAGGCCGAATTTAGAGTACTGTGTGCAGTTTTGGTCACCTAATTACAGGAAGGATATTAATAAGATTGAAAGAGTGCAGAGAAGGTTTACAAGGATGTTGCCGTGACTTGGGAAACTGAGTTACAGAGAAAGGTTGAATAGGTTAGGACTTTATTCCCTGAAGTGTAGATGAATGAAGGGAGATTTGATAGAGGTGTATAAAATTATGATGGGTATAGATAGAGTGAATGCAAGCAGGCTTTTTCCACTGAGGCTAGGGGAGAAAAAAACTAGAGGACATGGGTTACGGGTGAAGGGGGAAAAGTTTAAAGGGAATATTAGGGGGGGCTTCTTCACACAGAGAGTGGTGGGAGTGTGGAATGAGCAGCCAGATGAAGTGGTGAATGCAGGCTCACTTTTAACATTTAAGAAAAACTTGGACAGGCACATGGATGAGAGGGGTGTGGAGGGATATGGTCCAGGTGCAGGTCAGTGGGACTCGGCAGAAAAATGGTTCGGCACAGGCAAGAAGGGCCAAAAGGCCTGTTTCTGTGCTGTAATGTTCTATGGTTCTAAGATTAAGGATGCTCACTTCAAATAAAGCAATAAATATATGAAACTATCATTAAAAGTAGTTAAAAACTGCAGATGATGGTATGGAAAAATTAAGTTACAACAATTGCGGAAATTAAGTTATGACAAACAACTCTGTTGAGTAATGGAAAATGATTATTAGCCAGCAAGGCTTTCAGTGAGGCCAGCGCTTTCGTGCTCAGGAGAAGTAACTAATCTAAACCTTGTGTTAGGTTCAGAAACACTGTGTTCCCAGTCTTGGCCACAGGGTGAAAATAAAACCCTTTCAATGACAAAGTTCCAAAGAGCAAGATACAGTAAACTATAACTGTTACATTTTCTGTATGAATCGACAGAACACTTTGCAATGTTTTGCGCTATATTGTGCTCTCACTTGTGCACAAGTAATTAAAGCTTGGAAGTCTGAGTACTCTTAGTGCCTGGTGTTGTTTGTACCCAGGTATTCGACACAGGGATCAGGATTGATTGGAGGAGTTTGGATTGTTGTCCTGAGGAAGGAGGAGGTAGAGGAGATTTGATAGGGGTATTCAAAATCATGAGGTTTTGATTTGATTTATTATTGTCACTTGTTTGTGGCCATTATGGAGACATGGTTAGAAAAGGGACAGGAATGGTTGTTGGAAGTTCCGGGGTATAGATGTTTCAGTAAGAGTAGGGAAGGTGGTAAAAGAGGTGGTGGAGTAGCATTGTTAATCAAGGATAGTTTAACGGCTGCAAAAAGGCAGTTCAAGGGGGCTCTGCCTACTGAGGTAATATGGGCTGAAGTTAGAAATAGGAAAGGAGTGGTCACATTGTTAGGAGTTGTC
Organism: Mustelus asterias; assembly: GCF_964213995.1. NCBI lineage: Eukaryota > Metazoa > Chordata > Chondrichthyes > Carcharhiniformes > Triakidae > Mustelus > Mustelus asterias. The sequence goes on from NC_135810.1 coordinate 116,864,257, forward strand.
TATAGGCCCCCAAATAGTAATAGAGATATGGAGGAAGAAATTGCAAAGCAGATTATGGATAGGTGTGGAGGTCACAGGGTAGTTGCTATGGGTGACTTTAACTTTCCAAATATTGATTGGAACCTTTATAGGTCGAATAGTTCGGATGGGGCAGTTTTTGTACAGTGTGTGCAGGAGGGTTTCCTGACACAATATGTGGATAGGCCGACAAAAGGTGGGGCCACATTGGACTTGGTACTGGGTAATGAACCGGGCCAAGTGTTAGATTTGTTTGTGGGGGAGCACTTTGGAGAAAGTGACCACAATTCGGTGTCTTTCATTATTGCAATGGAGAGGGATAGGGCCTTACGGCAGGGCAAGATTTATAATTGGGGGAGGGGTAATTATGATGCGATTAGGCAAGAATTAGGGAGCATAAGATGGGAACAGAAACTGTCAGGGAAAGGCACAAATGAAAAGTGGAGCTTGTTCAAGGAACAAATATTACATGTCCTTGGTCGGCATGTCCCTGTCAGGCAGGGAGGAAATGGCCGAGTGAGGGAACCATGGTTCACAAAAGAGGTTGAATGTCTTGTCAAGAGGAAAAAGGAAGCGTATGTAAGGATGAGAAAACAAGGTTCAGTTGGGTCCATTGAGGGTTACAAGTTAGCAAGGAATGAGCTGAAAAAAGGGATTAGGAGAGCTACGAGGGGGCATGAGAAGTCCTTGGCGGGTCGGATCAAGGAAAACACCAAGGATTTTTACCCTTATGTGAGGAATAAAAGAATGACCAGGGTGAGGTTAGGGCAGGTCAAGGACAGTAGTGGGAATTTGTGCATGGAGTCAGAAGAGATAGGAGAGGCGATGAATGAATACTTTTCTTCAGTGTTCACCAAAGAGAGGGGCCATGTTTTTGAGGATGAGAGTGTGATACAGGCTGATAGGCTGGAGGAGGCAGATGTTCTGAGGGAAGATGTATTAGCAATTTTGAAAAACCTGAAGGCCGATAAGTCCCCTGGGCCAGATGAGATATATCCTAGGATTCTTTGGGAGGCAAGGGATGAGATTGCAGAGCCTTTGGCTTTGATCTTTGGGTCCTCACTGTCCACGGGGATAGCGCCAGAGGACTGGAGAGTGGCGAATGTTGTTCCTTTGTTCAAGAAAGGAAATAGGAATTACCCTAGTAATTATAGGCCGGTTATTCTTACTTCGGTGGTCGGTAAGTTAATGGAAAAGGTCCTGAGGGATAGGATTTACAACCATTTAGAAAGATGTAGCTTAATCCGGGACCGTCAACACGGATTCGTGAAGGGAAAGTCTTGCCTCACAAATTTGATTGAATTTTTTGAGGAGGTAACTAAGTGTGTCGATGAAGGTAGAGCAGTTGATGTCATATACATGGATTTTAGTAAGGCGTTTGATAAGGTCCCCCTGGTTGGCTCATGAAGAAAGTAAGGAGGTGTGGGATCGAGGGAAATTTGGCCAATTGGGTAAGTAACTGGCTATCTCATAGAAAGAAGTTTAACAACACCAGGGGTTAAAGTCCAACAGGTTTATTTGGTAGCAAAAGCCACACAAGCTTTTGGAGCTCCAAGCCCCTTCTTCGGGTGACTCACCTGAAGAAGGGGCTTGGAGCTCCGAAAGCTTGTGTGGCTTTTGCTACCAAATAAACCTGTTGGACTTTAACCTGGTGTTGTTAAACTTCTTACTGTGTTTACCCCAGTCCAACGCCGGCATCTCCACATCATATTTCATAGAAGACAGAGGGTGGTGGTGGATGGAAAATTTTTAGACTGGAGACCAGCTAGCAGCAGTGTACCACAAGGATCAGTGCTGGGTCCTCTGCTATTTGTGATATTTATAAATGACTTGGAGGAGGGGGTTGAAGGGTGGATCAGTAAATTTGCGGATGACACCAAGATTGGTGGAGTAGTGGATGAGGTGGAAGGCTGTTGTAGGCTGCAAAGAGACATTGATAGGATGTAGAGCTGGGCCGAAAAATAGCAGATGGAGTTTAACCCTGATAAGTGCGAGGTGATTCACTTTGGTAGGACAAATTTGAATGCGGATTACAGGGTCAAAGGTAGAGTTCTGAGGAATGTGGAGGAACAGAGAGATCTTGGGGTTCATATCCACAGATCTCTGAAGGTTGCCACTCAAGTGGATAGAGCTGTGAAGAAGGCCTATAGTTTGTTAGCGTTTATTAACAGGGGGTTTGAGTTTAAGAGCCGTGGGGTTATGCTGCAACTGTACAGGACCTTGGTGAGACCACATTTGGAATATTGTGTGCAGTTCTGGTCACCTCACTATAAGAAGGATGTGGAAGCACTGGAAAGAGTGCAATGGAGATTTACCAGGATGCTGCCTGGTTTGGAGGGTAGGTCTTATGAGGAAAGGTTGAGGGAGCTAGGGCTTTTCTCTTTAGAGTGGAGGAGGTTGAGAGGCGACTTAATAGAGATTTATTAAATGATGAAGGGGATAGATAGAGCGGACGTTCAGAGACTATTTCCTCGGGTGGATGTAGCTGTTACTAGGGGGCATAACTATAAGGTTCATGGTGGAAGATATAGGAGGGATGTACGAGATAAGTTCTTGACTCAGAGAGTGGTTGGGGTGTGGAATGGACTGCCTGCTGTGATAGTGGAGTCGGACACTTTAGGAACTTTCAAGCGGTTATTGGATAGGCACATGGAGCACACCAGGATGATAGGGAGTGGGATAGCTTGATCTTGGTTTCGGAAAAGGTTCGGCACAACATCGTGGGCCGAAGGGCCTGTTATGTGCTGTACTGTTCTATGTTCTATATTCTACTAACATACAGTGAAAAGTATTGTTTCTTGCGCGCTATACAGACAAAACATACCGTTCATAGCGAAGGAAATGACAGACTGCAGAATGTAGTGTTACAGTCATCGCTGGGGTGGAGGGAAAGATCAACTTAATGCAAGAAAGTCCATTCAAACATCTGACAGCAGCAGGGAAGAAGCTGTTCTTGAGTCGGTTGGTATGTGACCTCAGATTTTTATATCTTTTTCCTGGTGGAAGAAGGTGGAAGAGAGAATGTCCGTGGTGCATTAATTATGCTGGCTGCTTTTCCGAGGCAGCGGGAAGTGTAGACAGAGTCAATGGATGGGAGGCTGGTTTGTGTGATGGATTGGACTACATTCATGACCTTTTGTAGTTCCTTGTGGTCTTGGGCAGAGCAGGAGCCATACCAGGCTGTGATACAACCAGGAAGAATGCTTTCTATGGTGTATCTGTAAAAGTTAGTGAGAGTCGTAGCTGACATGCCAAATTTCCTTAGTCTTCTGAGAAGGTGGAAGCGTTGGTGGGCTTTCTTAACTATAGTGTCAGCATGGGGGGAGCAGGACAGGTTGTTGGTGATCTGGACACCTAAGAACATGAAGCTCTCGACCCTTTCTACTTCGTCCCCGTTGATGTGGACAGGGGTCTGGAGAAACCAACAGGGAAAAATAGTTCCCAATGGTGGAAGGATCGAGAACCGGAGGGGTCAGGAGACGTAATTGACGAAATAAGTTATGGCGAGATGAGGAGAAATCTTTTTCATGCAGCGAGTGGTCCAGATCTGGAATGTGCTGCCTGAGAGTGTGTTGGCGGCAGGTTCAATCAAGGCATTCCAGAGGGAATTGCGTTATTATCTGAAAAGGAAGAATGTGCAGGGTCATGGGGAGGAGCCGGGGGAGTGGCACAATTGGAGTTGCTCATTCTGAGAGCCAGCACAGGATCAATGGGCTGAATGGCCGCTTCCGAGCTGTAATGAATCGGTGAAACCGGGATTGCGTTTCCAAAATATTTGTGAAGGGATAAATACCGACCAAGAGATTTGTGCTGATCAAACCCCAACAAAACCAGCACCAGCAAGGGGAGGAGGGGAGAAAATTGGCAGAACATTGAGTATGAGTAGCAAAGCCTGTGATATTTCCATAGAGAAGGGCAGCTTAAGAGATTTAATGGATTCAAAATCATGGGCCATCTGACAGATTATGTTAGAAGTAATTGATCCCAGTAACAGGGAGGAAAGTAATCGGAGGACATAAATCTACGAGGTTTAGGGCAGCACAGTGGCACAGTGGTTAGCACGGCTGCCTCACAGTGCCAGGGACCCCGGTTCGATTCCTGGCTTGGGTCACTGTCTGTGCATAGTCTGCACGTTCTCCCCGTGTTGCGTGGGTTTCCTCCGGGTGCTCTGGTTTCCTCCTACAGTCCAAAGGTGTGCGGGTTAAGTTGATTGGCCATGCTAAATTGATCTTAGTGTCAGGGGATTAGCAGGGTAAAAATGTGGGGTCGCGGGAATAGGGCCTGGGTGGGATTGTGGTCCGTGCAGACTCGATGGGCTGAATGGGCTCTTTCTGCACTGTCGGGATTCTATCCTTCTATGATAGGCAAAACTGGCAGAGTATTATTTAGGTAGTGATAGATTTGGAAATGTTGATGTACAAAGAGTATCCTTGTACACCAGTCACTAAAGGCCAGCATGCAGGTCCAGTAAGCAGTGATACAGGCAAATGGTATGCTGGCCTTCATTGCAAGAGGGTTTGAGTGCAGGAGCAAGGCTGTTTTACTGAATCTTTACAGGATCTTATGGGACCGCACCTGGAGCATTGTGTACAGTGTTGCTCCCCTTACCGAAGAAAAGATGTACCTGCCATACAGGGAGTGCAGCAAAGGCTCATCAGACTGATTTCTGGGATTGCAGATTGTCAGAGAAGAAAAGATTGGCTCGATTAGGCCCGTATTCACTGGTGTTCAGAAGAATGGAAGGGGGTCTTGTTGAAACATATAAAACCCTGACAAGGCTGGGCAGACTGGATACAGGAGTCTTTTTAATGTCTGGCGGGGGGCTCCAGAGCAAGGAGTCACAGATTTAGGGTATGAGGTAGGCCATTTAGCACAGAAACAAGGAGAAATGTTTTCACTCAGAGGGTGGTGAACTTGTGGAATTCACTACCACAGGAGGCTGTGGAGGCCAACTCATTGAATATGGGCTAGATTTTAGAGTCTCGCTCATCCCAAAACAATAAACCTCCTCCCCCCCCCCGAGGTCAACAGACCTTTCCATTGTCCGTCCCTCGCCTGCTCCGATTCTCATGGCAGGCGGGACAGTAAAATTCCAACCAATATTTGAGAAGGAAATCAATAGATTTCTGGAGACCAAAGGCATTAAGGGGTTTGGGGAGAGAGTGGTTGTATAGCATTGAGATAGAGGATTGGCCATGGTCATATTGAATGGCAGAGCAGGCTTGAGGAGCCGAATGGCTTGCTGCTGCTCCTATTTCTATGTTCATCCTTCCACGTCGTAACCATTGTGAGCTAAATTATTTGCATGCAGTCCCTCATCAGAATATATTTATGAGAATGGTTCCAAGTGTGGAAATTAAATTGTAATTCCAGCTATTGCCAAATATTTAATTCACTTTGTTCTGCAAGATTAAGGATGCCCACTTCAAATAAAGCAATAAATATATGAAACTATAGTTAAAAGCAGTTAAAAACTGCAGTTGATGGTATGGAAAAATTAAGTTACAACAATTGTGGAAATTAAGTTATGACTTACAACTCTGTTCAGTAATGGAAAATGCTTATTAGCAAACAAGGCTTTTAGTGAGGCCAGCGCTTCCATGATCAGGATAAGTAACTAATTTAAACCTTGTGTTAGGTTCAGAAACACTGTGTTCCCAGCCTTGGCCACAGGGTGAAAATAAAACCCTTTCAATGACAAAGTTCCAAAGAGCAAGATGCAGTAAACTATAACTGTTACATTTTCTGTATGAATCGACAGAACACTTTGCAATGCTTTACGCTGTATTGTGTTCTCACTTTTGCACAAATAATTAAAGCTTGGAAGTCTGAGCACTCTTAGTGCCTGGTGTTGTTTGTACCCAGGCATGAGGATTGATTGGAGGAGTTTGGATTGTAGTCCTTAGAAAAGAGGAGGTAGAGGGGATTCAATCGGGGTATTCAAAATCATGAGGTTTGGAGTTGATTTATTATTGTCACGTGTTAACATACAGTGAAAAGTATTGTTTCTTGCGCGCTATACAAACAAAACATACCGTTCATAGAGAAGGAAACGAGAGACTGCAGAATGTAGTGTTACAGTCATAGCTGGGGTGTAGAGAACGATCAACGTAATGCAAGGTAAGTCCATTCAAAAGTCTGATGGCAGCAGGGAAGAAGCTGTTCTTGAGTCGGTTGGTACGTGATCTCAGACTTTTGTATCTTTTTCCTGAAGGAAGAAGGTGGAAGAGAGAATGTCTGGGGTGTGTGGGATCCATAATTATGCTGGTCGCCTTTCCAAGGCAGCGGGAAGTGCAGACAGAGTCAATGGATGGGAGGCTGGTTTGTGTAATGGATTGGGCTACATTCACGACCTTTTGTAGTTCTTTGCGGCCTTGGGCAGAGCAGGAGCCCATACCAAGCTGTGATACAACCAGAAAGAATGCTGTAAAAGCTGGTGAGAGTCGTAGCTGGCATGCCAAATTTCCTTAGTCTTCTCTGAAAGTAGAGGCGTTGGTGGGCTTTCTTAACTATAGTGTCGGCATGGGGGGACCAGTGCAGATTGTTGGTGCTCTGGACACCTAAAATCTTGAAGCTCTCGACCCTTTCTACTTCACCCCATTGATGTGGACAGGGGTCTGGAGAAGCGGACAGGGAGAATCTGTTCCCAATGGTGGAAGGATCGAGAACTGGAGGGATCAGATTTGACGTAATTGACGAAATAAGTTATGGCGAGATGAGGAGAAATCTTTTTCATGCAGCGAGTGGTCCAGATCTGGAATGTGCTGCCTGAGAGTGTGTTGGCGGTAGGTTCAACCAAGGCATTCCAGAGGGAATTGCGTTATTATCTGAAAAGGAAGAATGTGCAGGGTCACGGGGAGGAGCCGGGGGAGTGGCATAATTGGAGTTGCTCATTCTGAGAGCCAGCACAGGATCAATGGGCTGAATGGCCGCTTCCGAGCTGTAATGATTCGGTGAAGCTAGGAATGCGTTTCCGAAATGTTTGTGAAGGGATAAATACCGACCAAGAGATCTGCGCTGATCAAACCCCAACAAAACCAGCACCAGCAAGGGGAGGCGGGGAGAAAATTGGCAGAAAACTTGAGTATGAGTAGCAAAGCCTGTGATATTTCCATAGAGAAGGGCAGCTTAAGAGATTTAATGGATTCAAAATCATGGGCCGTCTGACAGACTATGTTAGAAGGAATTGATTCCAGTAACAGGGAGGAAAGTAATCGGAGGACATAAATCTACGAGGTTTAGGGCGGCACAGTGGCAAAGTGGTTAGCACTGCTGCCTCACAGTGCCAGGGACCCGGGTTCGATTCCCGGCTTAGGTCACTGTCTGTGTAGACTTTGCACATTCTCCCCGTGTTTGCGTGGGTTTCCTCCGGGTGCTCTGGTTTCCTCCCACAGTCCAAAGATGTGCGGGTTAGGTGGATTGGCCATGCTAAGTTGCCCCTTCATGTCAGGGGGACTAGCTAGGGTAAATGCAAGGGGTTACGGGCATAGGGCCTGCATGGGATTGTGGTCGGTGCAGATTTGATGGGCTGAATGGCCTCCTTCTGCACTGTAGGATTCTATGATTCTATGATAACTAGCAAAAGATCTGGGGCAGGGGGTTGTGGGGGGCACAGATGAGGAATTTCTTTTCTTTTATTCTTTAATGGAATATGGGTGTCACTGGCTGGGACAGCATTTATTGCCCATCCCTAAATGCCCTTGAATTGAGTGCCTCGTTAGGTCGGTTTAGAGGGTCTGCAGCTATAAGAAGATAAGTACATAAGAACACAAGAATACAAGAACTAGGAGCAGGAGTAGGCCATCTGGCCCCTCGAGCCTGCTCCACCATTCAATACGATCATGGCTGATCTTTTTGTGGACTCAGCTCCATTTACCCGCCCGCTCATCATAACCCTTAATTCCTTTACTTTTCAAAAATGTATCTATCCTTGCCTTAAAAAACATTCAATGAGGCAGCCTCAACTGCTTCACTGGGCAGGGAATTCCACAGATTCACAACCCTTTGTGTGAATCAGTCCTAAATCTGCTTCCCCTTATTTTGAGGCCATGCCCCCTAGTTCTAGTTTCACCTGCCGTGGAAACAACCTCCCTGCTTCTATTTTATCTGTTGCCTTCATAATCATATATGTTTCTATAAGATACAGTCACAGATATTCGGCACATTTCACACACAGCGGCAGGGACTTTCCGACCCCCACCCCCGCAGAGGGAATTCTCTTGGCAGATGTGGCGAGCCATTGGCCACCGGTGGGATATTACGGTGCCCCCCAAGGTCCAGGGGTTTTTGAATGGCTTGCTCCCCCCACCGCTGGGGAACCCACCACAAGGGGGTTGATTTTGGCAGGACAGGAAGATCCTGTCGGCAGAAAGGACTGGAAAAACCCACCCAGCGAATTGTCGCGATGCGGAATGGACTGCCTTGAACAGACTGTGGAAGCGCTTTTGATAGGAACTGTCAAAGGGGGTTGAAGGGAAAGCATTTGCAGGGATGAGAAGGAAGGAGAGAAGAATGGAACTAATCTGATTTGATTTGATTTATTATTGTCACATGTATTGGTATGCAGTGAAAAGTATTGTTTCTTGTGTGCTGTACAGACAAAGCATACCGTTCATAGAGAAGGAAACGAGAGACTGCAGAATGTAGTGTTACAGTCATAGCTGGAGTGGAGGGAAAGATCAACTTAATGCAAGAAAGTCCATTCAAACATCTGATGGCAGCAGGGAAGAAGCTGTTTTTGAGTCGGTTAGTATGTGATCGGAGAATTTTGTATCTTTTTCCCAATGGAAGAAGGTGGAAGAGAATATGTCCAGAATGTGTGGGGTCCTTAATTATGCTGGCTGCTTTGCCGAGGCAGCGGGAAGTGTAGACAGAGTCAATGGATGGCAGGCTGGTTTGCGTGATGGATTCGGCTACATTCATGGTTGAGCCAGTTGACCATGAGACATAGGAGCAGAATTAGGCCACTCGGCCCATCGAATCTGCTCCGCCATTCAATCATGGCTGATATTTTTCTCATCTCCATTTCCCTGCCTTTTCCCCATAACCACTGACCCCCTTATCAATCAAGAACCTATCTATCTCTGTCTTAAAGACACTCAATGACCTAGCCTCCACAGCCTTCTGCGACAAAGAATTCCACAGATTCACCACTCTCTGGCTGAAGAAATTCCTCTTCATCTCTGTTTTAAAGGATCGCCCCTTTCAGCCTGAGGTTGGTTCATGACCTCAGACCTTTGTACCTTTTCTGGCCCCCCCATCAGCGGGTTTCTCGGCGGTGGGAGGCGGCACAGCATTCACTCGCGGTGGGAACTTCTGGTCCTGCCGCTGTCAATGGGATTTCCGATTGTAGTTGCCCCACGCCGCGGGGAAACTCGCAGTGGGGAGGCGGAACCAAGGATTCCACCACTAGCGAACATTCGGAGCATTCCGGCCTCCATCTTTCTAAGAGCCTTCATGGACACAGGGCCCCCTGATGTATCACATGGTTCCAAAACAACAACAAGTGTGCCTTGAGCTTGGACTCAGCTTCAAGAAAAATGTATCTTAAATGTTAGGCTTTGACACGATAACACTCTCTCAAATGATAAGAAACTTAAAGCATATTGATTTGAGCAGATGCATTGTGAACACCGAAAGATTACAAGATGTACTTCAGATTTTATTTCTAAAATGATAAAAAAAAAGTGTACTGAAGCAAAAGAGTTATTTTCTAAGCTTACATCTTCCATAAATTTCCCCAGGGATACTGAAAGGCGTAAAATACAATAGCGCTCCAGCAAAGCTGGCATCAAAAGAATCATATTTTATTTCAAGATTTCAAAAGAATTTTTTTTTTCCCTGATAGCTTTTCTGATTCCCTGGAAGCTAAAAGTGAAGAGGCTGCGATGTTGCAGTTATTGTTCATGTCATGAATATTTGATCGTGTCCTTTAGTGTTCTCCTCACCGCGGTATCCACACTGGGATAATGCATTGTGTGGACAAACCTGCTATGCCAGATATAATCAGTTTTATTTCTTCAGCCAACACAGGTCTCAGTGTAAATGACACACTTCAACCATCGACACTGCATAATTCGTCACTCGGTACGGAGAGGGGGGGGATGAATATGTAAGTGTCGCGTGCTCTACTGTATCATCTCCCGTGGATTAGAATGGATGCTGCAATTCTTAGCTGCGAACCAAGCATTTCAGGGGGAATATAATTTACGTAGGCACCCCACACTTACTGATCCTACGTTTAGTCACCTCCTCGGGCTGGCATCTCCCCGGTTGATGGCTGCAGGTTCGTCACGAGCCGTCGTAGCCCAGTCAAGCAGAGGCAAATTGTTGCGGTTGCTGGAAATCCAAAATTAAGACAGAAATTTCTGGAAATGCTCAGCGGGTTCTGACAACAGTCACAGATCCGAAATGTTGGGCTGAATTTCGGGTGGGCTTGGTCGCCCCTCCCTTAGGCCTCAATGTCAGTGGCAAGCCCCACCTTCACTTGACTTGTTTTTTTTTAGTTTAATTCGGGCATCATGATCGGCACGGGCTTGGGGGGCCGAAGGGCCTATTCCTGTGCTGTATTGTTCTTTGTTAGGCCACATTTGGAGTACTGCGTCCAGTTCTGGTCACCGCACTACCAGAAGGACGTGGAGGCATTGGAGAGAGTGCAGAGAAGGTTTACCAGGATGTTGCCTGGTATGGAGGGTCTTAGCTATGAGGAGAGATTGGGTAGACTGGGGTTGTTCTCCTTGGAAAGACGGAGAATGAGGGGAGATCTAATAGAGGTATACAAGATTATGAAGGGTATAGATAGGGTGAACAGTGGGAAGCTTTTTCCCAGGTCGGAGGTGACGATCACGAGGGGTCACGGGCTCAAGCTGAGAGGGGCGAAGTATAACTCAGACATCAGAGGGACGTTTTTTACACAGAGGGTGGTGGGGGCCTGGAATGCGCTGCCAAGTAAGGTGGTGGAGGCAGGCATGCTGACATCGTTTAAGACTTACCTGGATAGTCACATGAGCATCCTGGGAATGGAGGGATACAAACGATTGGTCTAGTTGGACCAAGGAGCGGCACAGGCTTGGAGGGCCGAAGGGCCTGTTTCCTGTGCTGTACTGTTCTTTGTTCTTTGTTCTTTGTTCTAGTTCGGTCCATTCGGTCCATAGCCACTTCTCGACCGCCTGGCCGTCACTTGGCATGAGGCAGGACTTTCCCGCGGACCGGCCCCACCCCCCAACACCTCCCCATCTCCTCCCCCACCTCCTCCCCACCTCTCACCCAACGCCATTGATGAGGGTATTCCACCTCCAATGACCAACAGCACTCCGGTCTCAGCTACGCCACTCGGAGTGGTGGCCACTGGTAGAACTGCAGCCAATTCACCAGGAAGCCCGAATGAGGATAAATTCTGAGGGAGGTTGGGGGGTGGGGGGTGCAGTTTGGTTGGGGGGAATGGGCACAGACAGGGCAGGGCAAAGGGTGGGAATGCAGGCTAGGAGGACTACCTTGGAAGGGAGTGGGGCGTGTCATTGGAAACAATGGGGAGGACCTCCCTTCCCAGCCCTGCAACAAGGCCGACATTTTCAGCTGGTGGACACTGACTTGTGACTTAAGGGCCTCAAATAGCCAAAGGGCAAGGAGATTGCCGTATGCACCAATCTCCCCGCCCCCCCCCCCGCCCCTCACCCTGCTGGGTAAAGTACCCATGAGGGCAGTAGGTAAACAAAGCGAATCTGCTGCTGTCATGGCATCCATTTTTACCCCACCCCCCCTCCCCCGCTGCCCCCCATCCCCCGCCCCACTGTCTGCCAACCTGTCCCGGGGTGTAAAATTCAAGTAGTTATATCAGCTTTTCCCTCCAAAGATGCCTTTGCAGTGTACCCAGCAGTTTCTATTTGTAAGTTCGGAAGCTGCACGCTCTCGAGAACTGAGCACAATGGCTGGAATTTTGCTGCTTTCGATATATTCCATTGATCAGGAACAAGTACGGGGTCCGACTGCCAGCACCTCCCCCCTCCCCCATTGGACTCTGAGTCCTGCCCACCTGAAAGAATCTTTCCCGAGACAGCCAGTTAAGAGGCCGCCCCTCTGGAAGCCTCATTCAATTAGCAATGGCAGATGTATTCCTGGTAACTGAATAGCTATTCCTGAGATAGGATGAAGTCCAACTTCATGCCAGAAGACTGTTGTCATGACTATTCCTCCCAGTGACGTAGAATCATAGGGCAGGATTTTCTGGCCGCGCTCATAGAAATCATAGAAACCCTACAGTGCAGAAGGAGGCCATTCGGCCCATCGAGTCTGCACCGACCACAATCCCACCCAGGCCCTACCCCCTCATATTTATCCGCTAATCCCTCTAACCTTCGCATCTCAGGACTCTAAGGGGCAATTTTTAACCTGGCCAATCAACCTAACCCGCACAGCTTTGGACTGTGGGAGGAAACTGGAGCACCCGGAGGAAACCCACGCAGACATGAGGAGAATGTGCAAACTCCACACAGACAGTGACCCGAGCTGGGAATCGAACCCGGGACCCTGGAGCTGTGAATCAGCAGTGTTAACCACTGTGCTATCGTGCTCACCTCAAGATCGGAAAATCCCGCTCGAGGTGCTTTGTACGCTCCTTGCCCCGCCCACTACGATTCCCGTGGCGGGCAGGACAGTAAAATTCCACCCATAGAATCTTAGAATCCCTACAGCACAGGAAGAGGCCTTTCCAGCAATCACATTTGCATCGACTCTCTGACAGAGTGTCTTACTGTGGAGATGCCGGCGTTGGACTGGGGTAAACACAGTAAGAAGTTTAACAACACCAGGTTAAAGTCCAACAGGTTTATTTGGTAGCAAAAGCCACACAAGCTTTCGAGGCTCTAAGCCCCTTCCACTCACCTGAAGAAGGGGCTTAGAGCCTCGAAAGCTTGTGTGGCTTTTGCTACCAAACAAACCTGTTGGACTTTAACCTGGTGTTGTTAAACTTCTTAGAGTGTCTTACCCCAGACCCCCTTCCCCACACTATCCCCATAACCTCGCACATTTACCGTAGCCAAGTCCCCTCATCGACACATCCTTAAACACCAATGGGCAATTTTGCACGGCTAATCCACCTAACCTGTATACCTCTGGACTGTGGAAGGACCCAGAGGAAACTTACACAGACACAGGGAGAATGTGCAAATTCCACACAATCACCCAAGGTCGGAATCGAACCCAGGTCCCTGGCACCATGTGCCAACCATGTGTGCCACCTGTGTCACATGAGACAGAATTGAAGAACAGTTCAGAAACATTGAAACACAAGGAGACCTTTTGGCCCCCTTGACCTGTTCCACTGAGGTCATTGTAGTTTAATGGTCTGGCACATAAGTGCTAATGTAGGACTGAGTATAGTACCACACACGCACTGATGTAAAAGAACACATGACTAGGGCTCAATGCAGTGTTGGACAGAGACATGTGTAAAAGCAAGCATGAACACAGCTCCTAGCTTAGACCTCTACATTACCTATGTGTGTAGTGTCTAATGGTTGATATATATTCATAATGAACAATCTAAGATTTGAATACCTTAATAAGACTGACTGAACAACACCCAACTCCTTACAACATGATAACAGCAAATGGAATTACTCAAAACCGTGCAGCGACTGCAGAAGGACATTAAGGGCAAATCCTGGGAAGCTGAGGCAAAAATCAAAGCATTTTAGATCTGAACAAAAGCCCAAGTTAAGATGAAGAAGGAAATTGTCGGAGAAAAGTTCAAAATAATTGCTTAGAAACTGAAGGCAGAAATTAAATCGCTTACTGCAGCAGAAGACGCCATTGAATCCCGTGGAAATCCAGCATCAATATCCACAGTGTCCAGAGTCACCAGACCCTACAGGGGTGAGCTAAATCTTTAAAATTCCTGGGCAGCACAAGCCCTTAAAAAAACTTAACTCCTGCACTGATGAGAAATTGCCATTTAAATCGCAATCCGAGAGTGTCAGTTTGGGCTAACTACTGTGCCACCGTGATTGATTTCACATTGTGGCTGAATGGTCTGCAGTTTTAACTTTTAATTTGCTGAAAGATCTTCAATCAAGCAAACCTGATTTTTGGTTAAAATTGTTTTTTCACTATGCTGGAATTACTTGTGGCCAGTGGCCTGGAACTTGATAAAAGGACAGAAGGTGTCAGATTCAACAGCTTGTCCTTGGCAGGGATGTGTTCTGTGAAGACTCTTGGAGCTAGTGTTCCTTATCTGGGCATTGGAATGTAAACAATATGCAGTTAAAGGGTCTAGATATGACGAGCCTGAAGTGACCAATGCCATTATTCCGCCTGCATTTGATTGGCCTAATCGAACGATGCAATTGGGGTTTCAGATCAATTCATTGGCTGGATGACAGAGAAACTTCTGGAAGCGAGTGGAGAATTGTGGCCCTTGCAGTCCTCTGTTTGGCAGCGATAACTCGAAGAGACCAACCATCGCAAGAAGACCTGTACCCTGAAGGATGCTCCAGAGAAGAAGAAGATAGATTCTACATTGAAGATATTTCTTGGCAATGTTTTCTTAAACTCGGTACTATCTATTTTCAGTTAAATAGTTAAAGTTGAGGTTTAGTTAAAGTTGATGTTCAGTTAAAGTTAATATGCAGTTTAAGTGTAAAATTTCAGTAAAGAGTTAATGAGTTGCACTGTTTATGTTTGAGTTGGTACTAGAAGTGTTAAATAAAGAAATAATTGAATTATTGTCCTTGTTTGTCTCATTAAACTGGAATGCTTGGAAGGTTTTTAAATTAAAGCTGTATAACAACATGATTTTAGACTCCCCAAACAGAGGAAACAGACCCCCTCCACCTGTTCCCCTAATATCTTTGAAAACATTTCCATTTAAGGAGTTATAACACTGGTTTGTTTAATCTGTCCAGGTGATTTGGTTGTGCTGGTGTGTGGGTACAGAAAACATAATAACGAACTGTTCGAGTTTAAGTTAAGTTCAAGTTTAAGGGAGATGTGTGGGGGAAGTTTTTTATGCAGAGAGTGGTGGGTGCCTGAAACACATTGCCAGAGGAGGTGGTGGAAGCAGGCACATTAGCAACATTTAAGAGGCATCCGGATAGGTACATGAATGGGGAGGGAATAGAGGGATACGTTTATGATGTAGAGTTGCCGGCGTTGGAGTGGGATAGGCACAGTAAGTAGTCTCACAGCACAATGTTAAGTTCCAACAGGAGTCACCTGATGAAGGGGCAGGGCTCCGAAAGCTCATACTACCAAATAAACCTGTTGGACTTTAACCTGGTGTTGTGAGACTACTTACTGTATTTTAGTTTAGTTAGGGCATCATGATCGGCACAGGCTTGGAGGGCCGAAGGGCCTGTTCCTGTGCTGTATTTTCTTTGTTCTTTGTTCTCTTTGAATTTTTAGGGAAATCACAAAAAGACACCACGACTTTCCTCAAAGTTTTCACTTTCCATATGCCACCCAAAAATAATATTTAGAATAAAATATCATGTTGAGATTTTTTTCTTCAAACTGAAAAATTGAGAATTAAACAAACGATGCTTTAAGGGGATTTCTTTCTCTGGGAAACAACATCCCTGTGGTGAACCATTGTTGGTTACCACCAGGAGTGCTGAGCCATGGTTGGCCAGCACTATGGGTTTATAGATATGTTACTGTTGGGGTTAGGGTTGGGCTGTTCTACCTGTTAATATAGTCCTATGGTACACTCCAGTTGGCTCCGCCTTCCTGGAGATGTATAAAGGCCACTGCTCTGTCTGGTGACACTTTAGTCTGGGATTGTATATTGTATATAGTGGCTCCTTTATTGTTAGTAATAAAAGCCTTTATTTCCCGGGTACAATCTAGCCTCCCGTGTGATTTATCGCGCGTCAATCCCTTGAGCCTTGCTTTCATTTAAGTCTTTTCCTCAATCTTACACAGTTGCACCAATCAAAGTGTAAGGCTAAAAGTCCCCTTGGAGTTAGAGCCTCTTATTTTTATTGTTTCAGGGGATGTGGGTGTCACTGGCAAAGAGCCAGCGTTTGTTGCCTGTCCTGAATTGCCCTTGCTCAGCCATTTCAGAGGGCAGTTAAGAGTCCACTCCGTTAGAACATAGAACATAGAGCAGTACAGCACAGAACAGGCCCTTCGGCCCATGATGTTGTGCCGAGCTTTATCTGAAACCAAGATCAAGCTATCCCACTCCCTATCATCCTGGTGTGCTCCATGTGCCTATCCAATGACCGCTTAAATGTTCCTAAAGTGTCTGACTCCACTATCACTGCAGGCAGTCTATTCCACACCCCAACCACTCTCTGAGTAATGAACCTACCTCTGATATCCTTCCTGTATCTCCCACCACGAACCCTATAGTTATGCCCCCTTGTAATAGCTCCATCCACCCGAGGAAATAGTCTTTGAACGTTCACTCTATCTATCCCCTTCATCATTTTATAAACCTCTATTAAGTCTCCCTTCAACCTCCTCCGCTCCAGAGAGAACAGCCCTAGCTCCCTCAACCTTTCCTCATAAGACCTACCCTCCAAACCAGGCAGCATCCTGGTAAATCTCCTTTGCACTCTTTCCAGCGCTTCCACATCCTTCTTATAGTGAGGTGACCAGAACTGCACACAATATTCCAAATGTGGTCTCGCCAAGATCCTGTACAGTTGCAGCATAACCCCACGGCCCCATTGCTGTGGCTTTGGAGTTACATGTAGGCCAGATCAGATAAGGATGACAGATTTCCTTCCCTGAATGACATTAATGAACCAGATGGGTTTCTGTGACTAAGGTTTCATGGTCACCATTACTGAGGCTAACTTTCAATTATCTTTTTATATTAATTGAATTTAAATTATGCAAGCTGCCATGGTGGGAGTTGAACCCATGTCCTCAGAACATTGATGTGCGACTTCAAGAAAAAATTAGATATAGGTCTTGTGGCTAAAGGGATCAAGGGAAATGGAATGGAAGGCGCAATCAGACTATTGACTTTAATGATCAGCCATAAACAAAATGAATGGCGGAGCAGGCTCGAAGGGCCGAATGGCTTCGTCCTACTTCTAGTTTCTGGGTGGGATTTTCCAGTCATGCTCACACCAAAACTGGAAAATCCAACCTGGGGTCAACGGACCTTCCCATGGTCTACCCCTCACCCGCTACAATTCCCGTGGTGGGCGGAATGGGAAAATTCACTCATCTATGTTTTTTCAGTAGCCTGGGCCTTATAATTAGTAGTCCAGTGACATTGCCACTATGTCACCATCTCCCCTACCCTAGCCTCTATGCTACTGTAACTATTGAACGTAGGGTGTTTCCATTGAACCTCCATTGACACAGCTGCCAAGAGATTCCCGATTTTTAATTGAGATAACTCACTGTTCATAGAATCCCTACAGTGCAGAAGGAGGCCATTCAGCCCATTGAGTGGGCACTGACCACAAACCCATCCAGGCCCCATTCCCGTAACCCCACACATTTACCTTGCTAATCTCCCTGACGCTAGGGTCAATTTAGCATGGTCAATCAACCTAACCCGCACATCTTTGGGCTGCGGGAGGAAACTGGAGCACCTGGAGGAAACCCATGCAGACACGGGGAGAATGTGTAAACTCCACATGTTGAGAGGCATAGATCGGGTGGACTCTCAGAGGCTTTTTCCCAGGGTGGAAATGTCTGCTATGAGAGGACGTAGGTTTAAGGTGCTGGGGGGTAGGTACAGGGGAGAGGTTAGGGGTAAGTTTTTCACACAGAGGGTGGTGGGCGAGTGGAATCGGCTGCCGTCAGGGGTGGTGGAGGCGAACTCAATAGGGTCTTTTAAGGGACTCCTAGATGAGTACATGGAGCTTAATAGGATGGAGGGTTATAGGTAGGTCTAGAAGGTAGGGATGTGTTCGGCACAACTTGTGGGCCGAAAGGCCTGTTTGTGCTGTAGTTTTTCTATGTTTCTATGGTTCCACACAGGCAGTGGCCAAAGGACAAAATTGAACCCGGGCAAGCCAGAATTGGATCCGGGTTGGAATAGTATTGTGCATTACTATTGGAATGGTAATTGTGCTCTGGCCTCTTGTGTTCCGAATAGTAATATAATAGCAATTGTGTTCTGAAAGAAGTCAGAACACAATTATTATTCCAATTGCCCTTGACTATCCAATGTTTGTGGGATCTTGCTGTGGGTAAATGGGCTGCGGCATTTCCTACGCTGACTGCAATTCAGAAAAAATACATCATTGAGTGCAAAGTGCTTTGGAACATCATTGTTGTAAAAACCTATCTGGTTCACTAATGTCTTTCAGGGAAAGAAATCTGCCGTCTTTACCTGGTCTGCCCTACATGTGACTCTAGACCCACAGCAACATGGTTGACTCTCAAAATGCCCTCTGAAATGGAGGGCATTAGGGGTGGGCAATACGTGCTGGCCCAACTAACAATGCCCACATCATAGATATATCATAGAATCCCTACAGTACAGAAGGAGGCCATTTGGCCAATCGAGTCTGCACCGACGATAATCGCACCCAGGTTCTACTCCCGCAACCCCACACATTGCCAATCACTCTGACAATGCTAAATTGTCCGTTGGTGTCAGGGGGACCAGCTAGGGTAAATGCAAGGGGTTATAGGGATAGGGTGGGATTGTGGTCGGGGCAGACTCGATGGGCTGAATGGCCTCCTTCTGCACTGTAAGATTCCAAGATTTAGCATGGCCAATCAGCCTAACCTGCACACCTTTGGACCGTGGGAGAAAACCGGAGCACTCGGAGGAAGCCCATGCAGACACGGGGAGAATGTGCAAACACCCCGCAGACCATGACCCCGGCCGGGTCCCTGGTGCTGTGAGGTAGCAGTGCTAACCACTGAGCCACCGTACCACCCACCCCATAAAATGAATAAATAATCTCGAGACCATGAAAGATGCTATTTAAAAACACACCCCTTTTTGTTCCTTCCAGTTCAGTTCATTTTTAATGATGCATCTCGTGTGAATATTCTAAATATCATTCTGTTTCAAAGAGCACCTGGAATGCAGTGTGTTTATTTGTGTTCAAATTCCCAGAACTCACGATTATTGTTTTTTTATTATTGCAATCAAGTTAGCAAGTCATTTATTCAGAAATGAGTCAAGGTACCTTTCGGTGGAAGGGCTAACAAATGAACTGTACGGAAATGCTAAGCTCCAACATAAAAATCACTAAGTTCCTTCCAGCTGCAGAATAAAACCAGCTCACAGCTTGAAACCATCATAAATTCACTGCAATATAGCTTCCAACAAAAGTAGACGCTGACAGGTTGAGTGGCGAGTGGAAATGGACTATTTCGAAATGTATCGACTTGAAACAGAACAACCCAGGGCCACGTTATCATCCAGTTTTCAAAATAAAGCTTCGTTCTAATCGCAATTTATATTCCGCTAACTAATGCAGGATTCTTTTCAATTGTGCAACTCCTTTGGGATGATAATTTAATAGCGGCAGTGCGATAAAGAAATAGTTGCTATACGTGGAACACCTATAGCCATGGCCCTTTAATGCTTGATGTGGAGATGCCGGCGTTGGACTGGGGTAAACACAGTAAGAAGTTTAACAACACCAGGTTAAAGTCCAACAGGTTTATTTGGTAGCAAAAGCCACACAAGCTTTCGGAGCTCTAAGCCCCTTCTTCAGGTGAGTGGGAATTCTGTTCACAAACAGAGCTTATAAAGACACAGACTCAATTTACACGAATAATGGTTGGAATGCGAATACTTACAGCTAATCAAGTCTTTAAGAAACAAAACAATGTGAGTGGAGAGAGCATCAAGACAGGCTAAAAAGATGTGTATTGTCTCCAGACAAGACAGCCAGTGAAACTCTGTGGGGACGCTGCGACAACGGATGAATGAACACCGCTCGACAATCACCAGGCAAGACTGTTCTCTTCCTGTTGGGGAGCACTTCAGCGGTCACGGGCATTCGGCCTCTGATATTCGGGTAAGCGTTCTCCAAGGCGGCCTTCGCGACACACGACGGCTCAGAGTCACTGAGCAGAAACTGATAGTCAAGTTCCGCACACACGAGGACGGCCTCAACCGGGATATTGGGTTCATGGCACACTATTTGTAACCCCCACAGAGTTTCACTGGCTGTCTTGTCTGGAGACAATACACATCTTTTTAGCTTGTCTTGATGCTCTCTCCACTCACATTGTTTTGTTTCTTAAAGACTTGATTAGCTGTAAGTATTCGCATTCCAACCATTATTCGTGTAAATTGAGTTTGTGTCTTTATATGCTCTGTTTGTGAACAGAATTCCCACTCACCTGAAGAAGGGGCTTAGAGCTCCGAAAGCTTGTGTGGCTTTTGCTACCAAATAAACCTGTTGGACTTTAACCTGGTGTTGTTAAACTTCTTACTGCCTTTAATGCTTGCCACACATCTCGAAAGGCACTTAGCGAGTGCAGACGTAACACTGAGGAATAACTGGACAGAATTGAGAAGAAGCTGGTTTAGTGAGCCGCGTATGTCCGTATTATCCATCTGTACGTCCTTCAGTAACCGCTTAGAACAGACAGAGGTAGCAACGAAGCTTGGGATTGTTAAGGGCATATGTACAAAGCAAGAACAATGCATATTAGAATGTAGCCAATGATAACGTTGGATCTGTTGTAATGTGACCAATGGCAGCAAGCTGTAAGGGTCAGCTGACCCAGTAAACCATGTAACCAACGACAGAATGATGTAATGATCAGCTGACTCAGTATAAATTAGAATATGTTGGGAATTGTGGGGATCTTGGAGTGGCCAGGGTAAGGCCGCAAGCTTGGAGTGATAACATTTCTTTATTAAACCCTTTCTTTGATTTATAAGTCGGAGTAAGTTTTGTTATATTTTTATTGTCTACACTGGAAGAGTTCTTTCTGGATGATCAATGTTAATATGTATCTGACAAGTAAGGTATTAGAAATAAAAATAACAGGGTAATAAAACTGACATTATGCACGTCATCATGTGCAACAGGGGCACATTTCTCACACTGAGTGGTGCACTAAGACAGGTTTTCATCTGTTTCCAAAGCTAGTAAGTCCTGGAAGAGGGTCAATAGTCTGTCACCAGGGAGCTTATAGCTTTAGAGACATCACTCCACATTAAGCTGACCAAGAGTCTCTCCCGCTCTTACTGCCAGCCATTGGCGTGTTTGGAAGTGCTTTACAGATTGCCGCAATCAACCTCTTTGGCTGCCTTATGAACGCACCTTCCTTGGTCCTCAAGTCCTGGGCTGGGACTCGAACTCAGAGCTTCTGGCTCAGAGGCAGGGACGCTAACCCACTGCACCACAAGACCTCCCAAAGGGAGACATTTCCATGGATGAAAACATCTTGCAACATTAAAAATGGGCGGAGCTTTCTGTGAAGCTGAAGTGTTGGCATGGATCAGTTGGGCCTGTTTCTGTGCTGGAGACTCTGTTAAGTCGATGTGAACCCATGGGTGGAATTCTATGCCCTCTCTGGGCCTACTTGCCTCCATTGGTATTTTACTGTCAGAGTGGCAGGCATTGGGCAGCCTGCCCACCCTTGGGTCAATTGAGCCCTGCGGTTGGTCATTTAATGGCCACATAAGAGCCTCCTCAATTATTAGCCTTTGGATATGTTCGCATGACATGGCAAGGCCCTCAGGTGAAGCATGGCAGCTTTTTTGTGGGATGAGGTAACGGGGAGGGGAAGGGGGGTTGCACTCCTGTTCGGTCACCCAAAGGAGTCCAATCCCTTACAGTGCTTCCTCTCCATCCCTTTCTTCCTCCTATCACCCTCCAGAACCTGGTCCTTCACATCCTCTCCCTGGTACCTGTGGGCCTGGCCTCAGCAAAAACTCCGGACTTGCCTCGACATTGAACAACATGACTCCGCTTTGGTGGGGACTGTCTTGAGTCCTGGTGATGGTCACCGGTCTTGATGGTCCTGTTGGAACTGGAGTGGTGGCAAAGATTAGAATGGCCGACAGCGCTCAGAGGTGGAGATTCTTCCCGGATGGATGTGGAAGTCTCTTGCTGAGCCAATTAACAGGACGACAGACATTATATCGCTGCTGGGTGAACTAGCCAAGCAGAATGGCTTAACAGCATGGCCATATCTTTCAAGATTTGCTTAACATCAGTGGGTCCCTACACATTGACTATGCATGAATACACAACAGTATAGGTAATGACTGCACTGTGTTCGACAGGATCAACACACATGCTCACGTACTCAATCTTCATCTTCGATAGGGGTGTAAAACACTTGGTAGCAGATTGCCCTGCCATTGTACCCTCATTTTAACCATTCTTCAGTACATTTATAGTGATGCCAAGGAGGAAGTACAGTCTATGGGGTGGCACGGTGATACAATGTTTAGCACTGCTACCTCACAGCACCAGGGAGCCAGGTTTCGATTCCCGGCTTGGGTCACTGTCTGCGGAATCTGCACATTCTCCCCATGTCTGCGTGGGTTTCCTCTGGGTGCTCTGGTTTCCTCCCACAGTCTGAAAGACGTGCTGGTTAGGTGCATTGGCCGTGCTAAATTCTCTCTCGGTGTACCCGAACGGTGCCGGAATGTGGCAACTCGGGGATTTTCACAGTAACTTCATTGCAGTGTTAATGTAAGCCTACTTATAATAAATGAACTTTAAGGGCATCCTCGCCTCACATCAAGAAGTCTGGTTTTGTGCTTTTTTTTACTCATGGGATGTGGGCGTCGCTGGCTGGACCAGCATTTATTGCCCATCCTCGAGGGCATTTAGGAGTCAACAACATTGCTGTGGGTCTGGAGTCACATGTCGGCCCAGACCAGGAAGGACAAAACATTTCCTTCCCTAAAGGACACTCATGAACAAGATGGGTTTTTATGACAATGGTTTCATGGTCATCATTCGACTTTTAATTCCAGATTTTTATTGAATTCAAATTTCAAATTTGAAGGGCGGCACGGTGGCGCAGTGGTTAGCACTGCTGCCTCACAGTGCCAGGGACCCGGGTTCAATTCCAGCCTCAGGTCACCGTCTGTGCAGAGTCTGCACATTCTCCCTGTGTTTGTGTGGGTTTCCTCCGGGTGCTCCGGTTTCCTCCCACAGTCCAAAGATGGGTTCGTTAGGTTGATTGGCCCTGCTAAATTGCCCCTTAGTGTCAGGGAAATTAGCAGGTTAAATACGTTGGGTTGAGGGAATAGGACCTTGGTGTGATATGGTCGATGTAGACTCAATGGGCCAAATGGCCTCCTTCTGCACTGTGGGGATTCTATGATTCTAGATTTCACCATCTGCCCTGATGGGATTCGAACTCAGGTCCTCAAAGCATTTCCCTGCTTCTCCGGATTATTAGTCCAGCCACAATACCACTGCACCACTGCCTCCCCTGCCATTGCTTGGAATGGTGACTGCAATAAGTTGTAAACTGACTTGACTTGGCAGAACCTGATACTTGTGAGTAACTATAGATCACAGAATCCCTACATTGCTTAAGGATGCCATTTGGCCCATCAAGTCTGCAACACGTCTCTGAAAGAGCATCTTGGCCAAACCCACCCCTGGGGTTATGTAGCTCTGCACATTTAGCATGGTCAATCCACCTAGCTTGCAGTGGAGTGGAGTGTGGGAGGAAACCGGAGCACCCAGAGGAAACCCAGGCAGACACGGGGAGAATGTGCAAACTCCAAAAAGATGTTCACCCAAGGGCGGCACGGTAGCACAGTGGTTAGCACTGCTGCTTCACAGCTCCAGGGACCTGGGTTCGATTCCTGGCTTGGGTCACAGTCTGTGTGGAGTTTGCACATTCTCCTCGTGTCTGCATGGGTTTCCTCTGGGTGCTCCGGTTTCCTCCCACAGTCCAAAGATGTGCTGGTTAGGTTGATTGGCCATGCTAAAATTGCCCCTTAGTGTCCTGAGATGTGTAGGTTAGAGGGATTAGTGGGTAAAATATGTAGGGATATGGGGGTAGGGCCTGGGTGGGATTGTGGTCGGTGCAGACTCGATGGGCCGAATGGCCTCTTTCTGTACTGTAGGGTTTCGATGATTTCTATGATTTCTATGAAGGCCGGAATTGAACCCGGGTCCCTGGCGCTGTGAGGCAGCATAGAGTCATATCATCATAAAGGTTTACAGCATGGAAACAGGCCCTTCGGCCCAACTTGTCCATGCCGCTCCTTTTTTAATCCCTAAGCGAGTCCCAATTGCCCGCGTTTGACCCATATCCCTCTATACCCATCTTACTCATGTAACTGTCTAAACGCATTTTAAAAGACAAAATTGCACCCGCCTCTCCTATTACCTCTGGCAGCTCATTCCAGACACTCTCGACTCTGTGAAAAAATTGCCCCTCGGGATCCTTTTCTACCTTTCCGCTCTCCGCTGCCTCACAGTGCTAACCACTGTGCTCCCATGCCACTACTTGATAGCAATATTGATGATAATGATGGAATTGTTGTGGGAATAGCAGGTGTTCCTAATACAGCATAAAGAGCAATACATGAAGGATATAATCTCACCTAAATACTGCAGAAAATTGTGCCCAAGGAGACTGAACTACTTTACTGCCTTACTTGTGTACGAACTATTGGAAAGTCACAGAGAGAATGTCTTCTCACATGAATTCTCATAATGGATATCCTGTAGTGACACTTTGAATAACATTGAATAATTTTCTATCATAAAAGTGATTTCATATAAGCATCACATCTTAATATGATAGTAAATCCTTCTCAGCTTAAGAATCCAGTAAAATGGGAATCATCTAATCCTTGGTTTAGTTTACAAAGCAAATGAAGGAGTATTAGCAGTCATCCATTCATGCCAAGTCATCTTTTACCAATGTATTTCACGCCAGGACTTATGCAAAGCTTCGCGCTGAAACGGTTACGCAAGGATCTTGGAAAGAGAAACAGATCAATAACATTTTTTAATTGTCCTTCATGTTTATCACTTGTCAGTGGTATGAGCAACATGTGGTTGACCTTTTAGTACTGAGGTGAAGAGAAATTATTTCACCCAGAGGGTGGTGAATGTGTGGAATTCGCTACCACAGAATGCAGTTGAGGTCAAAACGTAGTGTGATTTCAAGAAGGAATTAGATATGGCTCTCGGGGCTAAAGGAATCAAGGGATATGGGGGGAAGGGGAGATCAGGATATTGAATTCGATGATCAGCCATGATCAAAATGAATGGCCGAACAGACTCGATGGGACGAATGGCCTACTCCTACTGTTTGCCGGTACCCTTTACTATATCTGTACATACTTACTGGTCGTCCACAAAGACTTGCAGTTAACTGATTGAAGACTGAGGAGACTTCTTCAGTCTTCAATTGCCAACAGCCTCCCAACAGTTTCTGATGACTGAATGGGCACTGAGTAGAATGATGGACAGGTGGCCTCTCTATTCAAAGAGAATGGGCCTATTGAGCATTTAGCTGTGTGAAAGCAGAGCACAGTTGAACCTACTTCAGTTTGTGATCATTTCTTCCTGTGTCCCTGGCTTTAGCTGTGCACAAAACACCTCCCTGCCTTGCACGTTATCGAGTCCTGCTATTACTTTATAAATGCCAATCCAATTTTCCTTTTTCCCTTTGAGAGTGGAGTTAGCTGCCTTTGCCTCCAATTCCTGCTGAGAAAGCTGGCAGAGGAAGAGAAAGAATATATGTATTGACCAGTCAAGAGGGATCAATTTGCCAAAGTGGCTAACTCCACATGAATTGCTGTAAATTTGAAGCTAGCTTCAGCACAGTGGTGTTTGTGCAGCTGCACTGTGCAGCCAAAACAGGGAGAAATAATGGCCAAACGTTAACCAGTTTCGAAATACATTTCCCCCAGAGCCACTCGAGGGTGAAAAGCGAGTGAAGACCTTTTGCTGCACTGCAGCGAGTGCGGGTAGATCGGGAGTTTGGGGTGAGGTGCAACCAAAAAGGAAGTAGCAGATTTTTCTGATGTGTGTTTGTGTGTGTGTGAGAGAGAGAGAGGTTAACAGAGTGTGTGAGAGATGGTGTGAATTAGATTAGAAAATGGGAACATTAGTAATGAGACACAGCGGTAATGTAAAAGAGAGATTACAAAAGAGAATAAAGATGAGAAAAAAAGAGAAAGTTGGAAGAGAAAGAGAGAGGGAACAAATGAGAGAGAGAAAGAAAGAAAGGAAGCAAAGGAGGAAGGAAGGAAGAAAAGACGGAAGAGAGAGAGAGAGAGAGAAGAAGGAAGGAAGAGAGGGAGGGAGGGAGAAAGGGAGGGAGGGAGGGAGGGAGGAAGGGAGGGAGGGAGGGAGGAAGAAAGGGATGAAGGAAGGAAGGGATGAAGGAAGAAAGAGAGAGAGAGAGAGAGAGAAGAAGGAAGGAAGAGAGGGAGGGAGGGAGAGAGGGAGGGAGTGAGGGAGGGGGGAAGGGAGGGAGGGAGGAAGAAAGGAAGGAAGGAAGGAAGGAAGAGAGAGAGAAGAAAGAAAGGAGAGAGAGAGGGAGGGAGGGAGGGAGGGAGGGAGGGAGGGAGGGAGGGAGGGAGGGAGGGAGGAAGGGAGGAAGGAAGGGAGGGAGTGAGGGAGGGAGGGAGGACGGAAGGAAGGGAGGAAGGAAGGAAGGGAGGAAGGAAGGGAGGGAGGGAGTGAGGGAGGGAGGGAGGGAGGGAGGACGGAAGGAAGGGAGGAAGGAAGGAAGGGAGGAAGGAAGTAAGGGAGGGAGGGAGGGAGGGAGGGAGAGTGGGAGGGAGACAGGAAGGGAGAGCGGGAGGGAGACAGGAAGGGTGGAAGGGGGGAGGGAGGGAGGAAGGAAGATCTTGCATTTAAATAGCAGCTTTGCCAAGCCTCAGGATGTCCTGCTGTACCAATGATGTAATTTTTGAAGTGTAGTGTTGTAATGTTGGCAACACATTAGCCAATAGACATGCAGGAAGCTCCCACAAACACCAATGAGATCTTGTGTTTTTAGCTAATGGATGAATGTAACATCAGCCTGGATGGTGGGGGAACTCCCCTGCTCATCCTCAAAATAGTGACATGTGACCTTTTCCAGTCGTCCGAGAGAATGGTCAGGACCTCGGTTAAACAGTTAACCTGCAATGCACACCCTCATCAGTGAGAGGGGAGGAAAGGAACGTGGGAGGGAAACTGAAATGGGGAGGGTGACTGGAAAACGAGATGTGAGGGAAAGGGGACCAATGTGGATAGAGACTGGCTAGATGGAGAAACAGCTTGAATCAGAGATAAATGTCCTATTCCACTTGGTAACTGGCTCTATCCAGTTCCGCTCTGCCCGTGCACTTTGCACTTATCATTTCTCAGGGTAAATACTGGCAGTCTGTGTGTTGCATCGCACGGAAGCTCACTCATAAATACTCTGAAGTTCCAAAGATTCTGACACAACAAGAAACAATTCGCTGAAGGCAAAATGCTGCAGATGCTGGAATCTGAGACAAAAACAGACAATGCTGCCTATTATGTGTTCGCACTTCATGTGCTTTCTTCGGAGGGTGGGGGCGGGGGCGGGAGGGGGGGCATGTAAAATAGGCCAGGTTCCCACATCATCAGCTTCCTACCCATCCCCAGGTTCATCCCCATAACCCCCCTGAAGTCAGCTGCCTGCCTGTCATATTCTCCCTACTCACAGGGGAATGTCCTACTCTGCCCCTGTTCAGCCAGCCTGTCGTACTTTCTAGCTGCGGGGGCGCGTCGATGTGGAGTCCCCATAACATTCATCCCCTTTTATTCATGATATCTGCTTTTGAGTCCTCTCTCAAGTGGAAATATCTTTTTTATGTCTAACTCTCTCCAACTTTAGGTGGCATGGTGGCACAGTGGTTAGCACTGCTGCCTCACAGCGCCAGGGACCCGGGTTCAATTCCGGCCTCAGGTCACTGCCTGTGTGGAGTTTGCACCTTCTCCCCGTGTCTGTGTGGGTTTCCTTCGGGTGCTCTGGTTTCCTCCCACAGTCCAAAGATGTGCGGGTTAGGTTGATTGGCCAGGCTAAATTGCCCCTTAGTGTCAGGGGGACTAGCAGGGTAAATATGTGGGGTCATGGGGATAGGGCCTGGGTGGGATTGTTGTCAGTGCAGACTCGATGGACTGAATGGCCTCCTTCTGCACGGTAGGGAGTCTATGAAACTCCTTAATAATCCCAAAATTTACTCCCTTAGCTCTTAGCTTTCTCTCGTTTTTTTTAAAGTTTATTTATTAGTGTCACAAGTCGGCTTACATTAACACTGCAATGAAGTTACTGTGAAAATCCGCTAGTTACTACACTCCGGCGCCTGTCTGGGTACACTGAGGGAGAATTTAGCACGGCCAATGCACCTAACCAGCACATCTTTCGGACTGTGGGAGGAAACCGGAACTCCCGGAGGAAACCCATGCAGACACAGGGAGAACAAAGAACAAAGAACAAAGAACAAAGAACAATACAGCACAGGAACAGGCCCTTCGGCCCTCCAAGCCCGCGCCGCTCCCCGGTCCAGGATTGAATCCTGAATCCAGGATCCCCGCCCAATTTTCCAGCCTATCTACATACCAATATCCTATCCACCGAGCTGTCCCTCACAGCTACGATGCTTTGTTCATTACAACCTATTAACTTACCCCCACCCCCCCATTCCAGACCATGTGATCTCCAGGGAGAGGCGAAAACCCAGAGTGAAAAACCCCAGGGCCAATATGGGGAAAAAAAAATCTGGGAAATTCCTCTCCGACCCCCTGAGGCGATCGAAACGAGTCCAGGAGATCACAATGGCCCCGATCGGAAAATGCTTCCCAACCCTAGTCATTTCCACTTCCACGAACACCATATGAATTCCCTGCCCCCGAGACAGGTTCCCAACTATCCGCAGTCTCACTCTGTACTGGCACCAGCAAGATGATCATAGAATGAAGCCTTGAAACGAGAAACCAGGAACAATTAGCCCGCGCCGCTCCCAGGTCCAAACTAGACCACTCTTTTGTATCCCTCCATTCCCACTCCGTTCATATAGCTGTCTAGATAAGTCTTAAACGTTCCCAGTGTGTCCGCCTCCACCACCTTGCCCGGCAACACATTCCAGGCCCCCACGACCCTCTGTGTGAAATATGTCCTTCTGATATCTGTGTTAAACCTCCCCCCCTTCACCTTGAACCTATGACCCCTCGTGAACGTCACCACCGACCCGGGGAAAAGCTTCCCACCGTTCACCCTATCTATGCCTTTCATAATTTTATACACCTCTATTAAGTCTCCCCTCATCCTCCGTCTTTCCAAGGAGAACAACCCCAGTTTCCCCAATTTCTCCTCATAACCAAGCCCCTCCATACCAGGCAACATCCTGGTAAACCTCCTCTGTACTCTCTCCAAAGCCTCCACGTCCTTCTGGTAGTGTGGCGACCAGAACTGGGCGCAGTATTCCAAATGCGGCCAAACCAACGTTCTATACATCTGCAACATCAGACCCCAACTTTTATACTCTATGCCCCGTCCTATAAAGGCAAGCATGCCAAATGCCTTCTTCACCACCTTCTCCACCTGTGACGTCACCTTCAAAGATCTGTGGACTTGCACACCCAGGTCCCTCTGCGTCTCTACACCCTTTATGGTTCTTCCATTTATCGTGTAGCTCCTCCCTACATTATTCCCACCAAAATGCATCACTTCGCATTTATCAGGATTGAACTCCATCTGCCATTTCCTTGCCCAAATTTCCAGCCTATCTATATCCTTCTGTAGCCTCTGACAATGTTCCTCACTATCTGCAAGTCCTGCCAGTTTTGTGTCGTCCGCAAACTTACTGATCACCCCAGTTACTCCTTCTTCCAGATCATTTATATAAATCACAAACAGCAGAGGTCCCAATACAGAGCCCTGCGGTACACCACTAGTCACAGGCCTCCAGCCGGTGCAAACTCCGCACAGACAGTGACCCAAGCTGGGAATTGAACCCGGGTCCCTGGCGCTGTGAGGCAGCAGTGCTAACCACTGTGCAACCGTGCCACCCCAGCCTGTTTCACCTTTTCTTTTACGCTATAAGCTCTGGTACCATGCTTGTAGATCTTTTATGCAGCTTGTCTGGTGCCTCTGTCTTCTTTGAAGACCAGAATTGTGCACAATACCTCAAGCACGGCTTAATCGAGAAACCATACAAGTTACACATAGCGTGCTTGCTTTTCACTTCCATTACTTCAGAGATGAAGGTGAATGCTTTCTTTGTGATTCTTTTTCTGTCCTTGTTGACCTGCGTCGCTCCTTTCACAGTTCCATGCAGCAGTTTGGTATCATTCCACAATTGTGCATTCCCTGTTCTCAGTGGTACTCGAAGCTGGAGCATGTTGCCCACGATTTTCCGAGCACCAGGATTGCAGAATCAGCATTGAAGGTTGGACTTGTATTTCATAAAGTGGATTCATGGAATGTTGAAATATCATCTCCTCACATTGTGAGTTTTTAATGTAATGACGTAACATACTACTATTTTTGTCTTTTATCTGAGGTAGAATTTGGTTCGTTTTGCAAAGGGATAATAACCCATAAGTTACACAATGCCAGCCCTTCGCAAGGTGGGAAGAAATAATTCATAGACTCAGAGAATGCTTACAGTACAGGAGGAGGCCATTCGGCCCATCGAGCCTGCTTCCAGCCTTGGGTGACTGTCTGTGTGGAGTTTGCACATTCTCCCCATGTCTGTGAGGGTTTCCTCCGGGTGCTCCGATTTCTTCCCACAGCCTATTAGGGCGGCATGGTAGCACAGTGGTTAGCACTGCTGCTTCACAGCTCCAGGGACCTGGGTTCGATTCCCAGCTTGGGTCACTGTCTGTGTGGAGTTTGCACATTCTCCTCGTGTCTGCGTGGGTTTCCTTCGGGTGCTCCGGTTTCCTCCCACTGTCCAAAGATGTGCGGGTTAGGTTGATTGGCCATGCTAAAATTGCCCCTTAGTGTCCTGAGATGCGTAGGTTAGAGGGATTAGCGGGTAAATGTGTAGGGATATGGGGGTAGGGCCTGGGTGGGATTGTGGTCGGTGCAGACTCGATGGGCCAGATGGCCTCTTTCTGCACTGTAGGGTTTCTATGATTCTATGATTCTATCCCCGTAACCCCACATATTTACCCTGCTTCTCGTCCCAAAACTAGGGTCAATTTAGCATGGCCAATCAACCTAACCCACACATTTTCAGACTGTGGGAGGAAACCGGAGCACCCAGAGGAAACTCATGCAGACACGGGGAGAATGTGCAAACTCCACACAGACAGTGACCCGAACCAGGAATCGAACCCGGGTCCCTGGAGCTGTGAGGCAGCAGTGCTAACCACTGTTAGCCTTTATCACATTGCCTTTATATAACACCTTCCATTACCTCAAGTCGTCCCAAAGCACTTCAGAACCCATTAAGTCCCTTTTGAAATATATTTATTGTTACTTTGCAAGCTCTCCCAAACAGCAATGTGAGATGACCAAATAGTGATGGTCATGTCATTTGAGATGTTGGGAATAACTCCTGCGTTCTTCTTCGAAATAGTGCCATGGCATCTTTTACAGGTAGCAGGCAGGCAGGGCACTGAATTTTGTTGCCACGTCAGGGGTCCTGATGGAAAGTTGGGGGGGATTCCACCTCAGTTGTTCCTGGACCTCCAGCCTCTGTCGGACAACTGATTTGTTGCCATTATGTTCTGCCAACCCTTTAAAGGGTGAGAGTCCATCCCCAGGAGGTCTGAGCCAATTGGAAAGCTGGCTACTCAGTAGACTTCTTGGCACCACCGGGCGCAGTGGTCAGTGCTGGGACTGCACCTGGAAGAAGAATCAAAGAATCCCTGCAGTGAAGAGGAGGCCATTCGGCCCATCGAGTCTACACTGACAACAATCCCACCCAGGCCCTATCCCCCCAACTCCACTCATTTACCTTGCTAATTTCCCTGAGACTAACGGGCAATTGAGCATGGCCAATCAACCTAATCCACACATCTCTCTCAATGTCAACATAACAAAGGAGATAGTCATTGACCTCAGTAAGCATATTGGAGGATATGCTCCTGTCTACATCAATGGGGTTGAGAGCTTCAGGTTTTTAGGTGTCCAGATCACCAACAACCTGTCCTGGTCCCCCCATGCCGACACTATAATTAAGAAAGCCCACCAACGCCTCTACTTTCTCAGAAGACTAAGGAAATTTGGCATGTCCGCTACAACTCTCACCAACCTTTACAAATGCACCATAGAAAGCATTCTTTCTGGTTGTATCACAGCTTGGTATGGCTCCTGCTCTGCCCAAGACCGCAAGAAACTACAAAGGGTCGTGAACATAGCCCAGTCCATCACTCAAACCAACCTCCCATCCATTAACTCTGTCTACACTTCCCACTGCCTTGGAAAAGCAGCCAGCATACTTAAGAACCCCATGCACCTCAGACATACTCTCTTCCACCTTCTTCCATCAGATAAAGATGCAAAAGTCTGAGGACATATACCAACTGACTCAAGAACAGTTTCTTCCCTGCTACCATCAAGGATATACTGGCACTGGAGGGGGTGCAGAGGAGATTCACTAGGTTGATTCCGGAGTTGAGAGGGTTGGCTTATGAGGAGAGACTGAGTTGACTGGGGCTATACTCATTGGAATTCAGAAGAATGAGGGGCGATCTTATAGAAACATATAAGATTATGAAGGGAATAGATAAGATAGAAGCAGGGAAGTTGTTTCCACTGGCGAGTGAAGCTAGAACTAGGGGGCATAGCCTCAAAATAAGGGGAAGCAGATTTAGGACTGAGTTGAGGAGGAACTTCTTGACACAAAGGGTTGTGAATCTGTGGAATTCCCTGCCCAGTGAAGCAGTTGAGGCTACCTCATTGAATGTTTTTAAGGCAAGGATAGATACATTTTTGAAAAGTAAAGGAATTAAGGGTTATGGTGAGTGGGCGGGTAAGTGGAGCTGAGTCCACAAAAAGATCAGCCATGATCTTATTGAATGGCGGAGCAGGCTCGAGGGGCCAGATGGCCTACTCCTGCTCCTAGTTCTTATGTTCTTATCAGACTTTTGAATGGGCCTACCTCGCACTACGTTGATCTTTCTCTACACCCTAGCTATGACTGTAAAATTACATTCTGCACTCTCTCGTTTCCTTCTCTATGAACGGTATGCTTTGTCTGTATAGTGTGCAAGAAACATTTTTCACTGTATACTAATATGTGTGGCAATAATAAATCGAATCACATTTTTCAAGTGTGGGAGAAAACCGGAGCACCCGATGGAAACCCATGCAGACATGGGGAGAACGTACAAACTCCACATAGAAATTCACCCGAGGCCGGAATTGAACCCGGGTTCTTGGCGCCGTGAGGCAGCTGTGCTAACTGCTGTGCCACCCCCATCCAACTCAGGGTGTGAAGCACACCCCCATCCAACCCAGGGTCACTGGGGCCATTTGGTAGGTGGGCCCTGGAAAGAAGAGGTTGTTGTGGGCAGGTGGGTGCTGCCACTGAGGAGACTATTGTCACTGTGGTAGTTCTCCATGGGCCACAGGGTGCCCAATTAGGAGGGTCCACCCCTGAGTCCACATGGAGGCTCCCAGGGTTCACCAGGTGGTTTCCCTTTGTGGCAGAGGGCCCACTTGCCACTTATAAAATGCCAATGCTGGGAAAAATGGCCAATTAAATGGTTCAATTGGCCTCAAGGAGGCAGTGCCATTTTTCACCTCCTCCGCTGTGGTAAAATGGCATGGCGATGGCAAGATGCCGGCTGCAGTCCCAAGCCCCTCCCCAAGCCCCTCTCCCACCAAGCATATCCCAGAAATCAACTCCAGGGTCTCTGCTTTTTGTCTTATCCAAGAAAGCTGCCTTGAGGTTAAAGGCAGCAAGTCTCACCCCTCCCCTGCCCTGCCGTCGAAATTGTGTGAATGCTGGAGCCCAGAGATTCTGAAGTAAGTTGAATGTAGCAAGTTATTGGCGAGTTGGTGTTGCTAAGTGGGCCACTTGATGACCTTTCCCATCACTTTACTGACAGCACCATGTAGATACGCCATAGAAAGCATTGTTCCTGGTTGGATCACAGCTTGGTATGGCTCCTGCTCTGACCAAGACCGCAAGGAACTACAAAGGATCATGAACGAAGCCCAGTTCATCACACAAACCAGCCTCCCATCTATCGACTCCATCTACACTTTCCATTGCCTCAAAAAAGCAGCCAGCGTAATTAAAGACCCCATGCACCCCAGACATTCTCTCTTCTACCTTCTTAGTGATTCCTATTTTCAAGAAGGGGAATAGGTATAGCCCAGGTAATTACCGACCGGTGAGTCTAACCTCAGTGGTTGGTAACCTGATGGAGAAGATCCTGAGGGACAGGATATATGAACATTTAGAGAGGTTTAGTATGCTCAAGAATACTCAGCATGGCTTTGTCAAGGGCAGATCGTGCCTTACGAGCCTGGTGGAGTTCTTCGAAAATGTGACTAAACACATTGACGAAGGGAAGGCGGTAGATGTGGTTTATATGGATTTTAGCAAGGCGTTCGATAAGGTCCCCCATGCAAGGCTTCTAGAAACAGTGAGAGGGCATGGGATCCAAGGGGCTGCTGCCTGGTGGATCCAGAACTGGCTTGCCCAAAGGAGGCAGAGAGTGGGTATAGATGGGTCTTTTTCCAAATGGAGGTCGGTCACCAGTGGTGTGCCCCAGGGATCTGTTCTGGGACCCTTGCTGTTTGTCATTTTCATAAATGACCTGGATGAGGAAGTGGAGGGATGGGTTGGTAAGTTTGCCGACGACACGAAGGTTGGTGGGATTGTGGATAGTCTGGAGGGATGTCAGAAGTTACAGAGGGACATAGATAGGATGCAAGACTGGGCGGACAAGTGGCAGATGGACTTCAACCCAGATAAATGCGTCGTGGTCCATTTTGGTAGGACAAATGGGATGAAGGAGTACAATATAAAGGGAAAGACTCTTAGTACGGTAGAGGATCAGAAGGACCTTGGGGTCCGGGTCCATAGGACTCTGAAATCGGCCCCACAGGTGGAGGAGGTGGTTAAGAAGGCGTATGGTGTGCTGGCCTTTATCAATCGAGGGATTGAGTTTAGGAGTCCGGGGATAATGATGCAGCTATATAAGACCCTCGTCAGACCCCACTTGGAGTACTGTGCTCAGTTCTGGTCACCTCACTATAGGAAGGATGTGGAAAAGATTGAAAGGGTGCAGAGAAGATTTACAAGGATGTTGCCTGGATTGAGTGGCATGCCTTATGAGGATAGGCTGAGGGAGCTCGGTCTTTTCTCCTTGGAGAGACGAAGGATGAGAGGAGACCTAATAGAGGTGTATAAGATGTTGAGAGGCATGGATCGGGTGGAGTCCCAGAGGCTTTTTCCCAGGGTGGAAATGTCTGCTACGAGAGGACACAGGTTTAGGGTGCTGGGGGGTAGGTACAGGGGAGAGGTTAGGGGTAAGTTTTTCACACAGAGGGTGGTGGGCGAGTGGAATCGGCTGCTGTCAGGGGTGGTGGAGGCGAACTCAATAGGGTCTTTTAAGAGACTCCTGGATGAGTACATGGAGCTTAATAGGATGGAGGGTTATAGGTAGGTCTAGAAGGTAGGGATGTGTTTGGCACAACTTGTGGGCCGAAGGGCCTGTTTGTGCTGTAGTTTTTCTATGTTTCTATGTTCTATGTTTCTTCTGCTGGGAGAAAGGTACAAAAGTCTGAGGTAAATTACCAACTGACATAAGAACAGCCTCTGCCTCTGCCCTCAGACTTTTGAACGGTCCTATCTCGCATTAAGTTGATCTTTCTCTGCACCCCAGCTCCGATTGTAACACTACATTCTGCACTCTCTCCTTTCCTTCCCCACTATGTACTCTATGAATGGTATGCTTTGTCTGTATAGCGCGCAACAAACAATACTTTTCACTGTATACTAATACATGTGACAATAATCAATCAAATCAAATCAAACCTGGGTGTGAGGACAGGAGGGAGCAAAGGCCGCCAGGAGGGAGATAAGTGGCCGGGAAGTTACACATCTTTCCTATTTTTAAGTGCGCAACTTTCAACATTGCCGGGAGGATGCCATATCATAGCTGGACTGGAGCAGCTTGGCTCGAGGAGCTGCTCTCTCTGCTCCATAAAAATAGAAGCTGCTGGAGACAGCACAGCAGGCCAGTCAACACCTTTGAAGATTGATGTTTCAGTGTAGACCTACAATCAACTCTGGAATAGAAACACAGGCAAACAGTGTCTACACAGCAATGAAACAAAGACAGAATCAGAGAGAAAGAAACATGGATTACAGAGTGATTCTGTGATGAAAATGATTAGGTGAAATATAGATAATAGGTAGAACTCATATATAAATACGAAAGTATGTATTATTCTTTTAAGGGGTGTGGGCATCACTGGTTAGGCCTGCATTTTCATTGTCCGTCCCAGATTCCCCTTGAGAAGGTGGCGGTGAGCTGCCTTCTTGAACTGCTGCAGCCCATATTTTTTTGAAAGTTTACTTATTAGTGTCACAAGTAGACTTACATAAAAACATAGAAGATAGAAGCAGGAGGAGGCCATTCAGCCCTTCAAGCCTGCTTCACCATTCATCATGATCATGGCTGATCGTCCAACTCAATAGCCTAATCCTGCTTTCTCCCCATAACCTTTGATCCCGTTTGCCCCAAATTACATTCACACTGCAATTAAATTGCTGTGAAAATCCCCTAGTCGCCACACTCCGGCGCCTGTTCGGGTACACTGAGGGAGAATTTAGCATGGCCAATGCACCTAACCAGCATGTCTTTCGGACTGTGGGAGGAAACCGGAGCACCCGGAGGAAACCCACGCAGACACGGGGAGAATGCGCAAACTCCGTAGAGACAATGACCGAAGCTGGTGTTCGAACCCAGGTCCCTGGCACAGTGAGGCAGCAGTACTAACCGCTGTGTCACATGTGGTGTAGGTACACCTGCAGCGCTGTTAGGGAGGGATTTCCAGGATTTTGACTCAGCGACAGTGAAGGAACAGAAATATATTTCCAAGTCAGGACGGTGTGTAATTCAGAGCGGAATGTTTGGAGAAGTGGTGACCCAGTGCCTCTGCTGCCCTTATCCTTCTTCATGGTAGAGGTAATGGGTATGGAAGGTTTGTCAGAGGAGCCTTGGTGAGTTGCTGCAGTGCATCTTGTAGATGGTACACACGGCTGCCGCTGTGCGTCAGTGGTGGAGGGAGCGGATATTGAAGATGGTGGATGGGGTGCCAATCAAGCGGCTGCTTTGTCCTGGATGGTGTTGAGCTTCTTGAGTGTTGTTGGGGCTGCACCCATCCAGGCAAGCGGAGACTATTCCATTACGTTCCTGATGTTATTAAACATTCAGTGATGGGATGTGGGTGTCACTGGCTAGGACAACATGCACTTCCTATCCCTAATTGCCCTTTAGAAGGCAGTGGTGAGCTACCTTCTTGAACCACTGCAGTCCCTGAGGTATTGGTATGCCCACAGACAGAGCTGTTCGGGAAGGAGTTCCAGGCTTTAGACTTTGGTGAGTTGTAGATGGTAGGCAGACTTTTGAGAGTCAAGAGGTGAGTTACTTGTTGCAACATTCCTAGCCTCTGACCTGCTGTTGTAGCCACAATGTTATATGATTAGCCCAGTTCAATTTCTGGCCAATGGTAACCCCCATATCATTGATAGTGGGGATTCATAGAATCATAGATTAGAATCAAGATTCCCAACAAGGCAGAAGAAGGCCATTTGATTTGATTTGATTTATTATTGTCACATGTATTGGTATGCAATGAAAAGTATTGTTTCTTGCGCACTATACAGACAAAGCATACTGTTCATAGAGAAGGAAAGGGGAGAATGCAAAATGTAATGTTATGGTCATAACTAGGGTGTAGCCCATCGAATCTGCTCCAACAATTATCCCACCCGGGCCCTATCCCTGTAACCACACCTATTTACCATGCTAATCCCCGTCACTAAGGGGCAATTTAGCCAATCAACCTAACCCGCACATCTTTGAGCTGTCGGAGGAAATCAGAGACCCGGAGGAAACCTACGCAGACACAGGGAGAACGTGCAAACTCCGCACAGACAGTGACCCGAGGCTGGGAATCGAACACAGGTCCCTGGCGCTGTGAGGCAGCAGTGCTAACCACTATGCCACTGTATCACCAGCGAAGGTATTACCTAGTTGGAGGTGGTCATTGCCTGGCACTTGTGTGGTGTGAATTTAATTTGCTACTTATCATCTCAAGCCTGAAATACTATTCAAGGTGGAAGTGTTGAAAAAGAAATCAAAACAATGCTGTTCTAGCTAGCTGAGTAGTAGAATGCTTTACATAGAAATATAGAAGATAGGAGAAGGAGGAGGCCATTTGGCCCCTTGCGCCTGCTCTGCCATTCATTACCATTATGGCTGATCGTCCAACTCAATAGTCTAATCCTGCTTTCACCCCATAACCTTTGATCCCATTCGCCCAAAGTGCTATATCCAGCTGCCTCTTGAATACATTCAATGTTTTGGCATCAACTACTTCCTGTGGTAATGAATTCCACAGGCTCACCGCTCTTTGGGTGAAGAAATGTCTCCTCATCTCCGTCCTAAATGGTCTACCCCGAATCCTCAGACTGTGACCCCTGGTTCTGGACACCCCCACCATCGGGAACATCCTCCCTTGATTCCTTAATCAAGGTTCCTTAGGTAGCACCTTTCATAGAAACAAAGTAATTAAAAGCAGGAGTAGGCCATTCGGCCCTTCGAGCCTACTGCGCCATTCATTACCGTCATGGCTGGTCATCGAGTTTGGCACGGTAGCACAGTGGTTAGCACTGCTGCTTCACAGCTCCAGGGACCTGGGTTCGATTCCCAGCTTGGGTCACTGTCTGTGTGGAGTTTGCACATTCTCCTCATGTCTGCGTGGGTTTCCTCCAGGTGCTCCGGCATCCTCCCACAGTCCAAAGATGTGCGGGTTAGGTTGATTGGCCATGCTAAAAAAAAAATTGCCCTTAGTGTCCTGAGATGCGTAGGTTAGAGAGATTAGTGGGTAAATATGTAGGGATATGGGGGTAGGGCATGGGTGGGATTGTGGTCAGTGCAGACTCGATGGGTCGAATGGCCTCTTTCTGTACTGTAGGGTTTCTATGATTCTATGATTCAACATCGTGATTCCCCCCTTCCCCACATATACCTTGATCCCTTTAGCCCCAATAACTATATCTAATTTCTTCTTGAAATTAAACAAAGTTTTGGCCTCAACTACTTTCTGTGGGAGTGAATTCCACACATTCACCACCCTCTGGGTGAAGAAATTTCTCCTCACCTCAGTCCTAAAAGGTTTACCCCTTATCCTCAAACTATGACCCCTAGTCCTGGACTCCCCCACCATTGGGAACATTCTTTCTGAATCTATCCTGTCTAACCCTGTTAGAATTTTATAAGTTTCTGTGAGATTCCCTCTCACTCTTCTGAACTCCAGTGAATATAATCCAAACCGACTCAATCTTTTCTCACATGACAGACCTGCCATTCCAGAAATCAGCCTGGTAAACTTTCCCTGTACTCTCTCTATAGCAAGGGCATCCTTCCTCAGATAAGGACACCAAAACTGTACAGAATGCTCCAAACTCATGACCGCTACCATGTAGAAGGACAAGGGCAACAGATACCTGGGAATGCCACCAGCTGGAGATTCCCCTCCAAGTCACTAACCATCCTGACTTGGAAATATATAGGCCGTTCCTTCACTGTGGCTGGGTCAAAATCTGGGAACTCCCTCTCAGACAGTACTGTGGGTATATCTACACCACAAGGGTGGCAGAAGTTCAAGAAGGCAGCTCACCCGCCCCGACTGCTCAAGGGCAATTAGGATGAGCAATAAATACTGGCCGAGCCCACGGTCTGTTTATGAATGGGAAAAAAATGCACTCTCTTGGGGAAGGGTGTTTCAGATTTCCACTACCCTTTGCTGAGTACTAATCTTCCTCATTCCACATCAAAACATCATGGGGTGGCACGGTGGTACAGTGGTTAGCACTGCTGTCTCACAGCACCAGGGATCGGGGTTCAATTCCGGCTTTGGGTGACTGCCTGTGTGAAGTCTGCACGTTCTCCCCGTGTCTGCGTGGGTTTCCTCCGGGTGCTCCGGTTTCCTCCCACAGTCAAAAGATGTGTGGATTAGGTTGATTGGCCGTAATAAATTGCCCCTTAGTGTCAGGTGGATTAGGAGGGTAAATATGTGGGGTTACGGGGAGAGGCCCTGGGTGGGATTGTTGTCGGTGCAGACTCGATGGGCCAAATGGCCTCCTTCTGCACTGTAGATTCTATGCTATCTGTGCTCTGGATTCCCTTACCAGAAGAAATAGTTTCCCTGCATCTGAACTATCCAACCCTTTATGAGTGTAAACACCAGCGCTTGAAAGGTCCAACCTGCAGATTGGACTTGGATTAAGATCCACTGAGACCTTTCTATTTGCACCTCATTTCTCTACTCATAACAAGGTTTGTAGTTGGGAATTGGAAGCAGGATTGAGCTCAGACTGATCGCTGATTGCCCATCACGAATACTCTGAACTGGCATCTATAAGTTCCGTGTTTAGACTTGGGCATCACAAGCTGTGTTAGCTTATGATTTGGATGTCCTCCAGTGTAAATACTGCCTGCTGCCTCCTCCATCTGCATTGCCCACTGACTCCCATTGCCACACATGGTAAAAAGAATGATTTGTTTAATGCCACTGTGTGGTGTTTGCAGTGATACTATTGGAAGAGAACTGCCCACAAGTGCAAGCAGAGAACTCAATTTTTAAAAAACCCAACACATGGATCAGACACCCGAATCCGGTTAATCGGATTCAAGTCTCAACTTAAATGAGGACTTTAATGAGAGCAACTCGCATTTACAGAGAAACTTAATGCTGGTAAAAGAAAGTCCAAAGATACTTTAAATAAAAAGCAAAACACTGGGATGCTGGAAATCTGAAATCAAAACGGAAAGTGCTGGAAAATTTCAGCAGGTCTGGCAGCATATTTGGAGAGGGAAACATAGGCTGGGATTCGTCTGCCGCCCACGCCCCAAAACTGGAGAATCCCGCCTGAGGTCAATGGACATTTGTGTGGTCTGTACCCCCCACACACCCTGCCCACCCTGCCCACCCTGCCCACTGCTGCCTCACAGCGCCAGGGACCGGGATTGATTCCCGGCTTGGGTCACTATCTGTGCAGAGTCTACACATTCTCCCCCGTGTCTGCGTGGGTTTCCTCTGGTTGCTCTGGTTTCCTCCCACAAGTCCAAAAGATGTGCTGGTTAGGTGCATTGGCCATGCTGAATTCTCCCTCAGTGTACCCGAACAGGCCCCGGAGTGTGGCGACTAGGGGATTTTCACAGTAACTTCATTGCCGTGTTAATGTAAGCCTACTGGTGACACTAATGAATAAACTTAATAAAAATTATTTCAGAAGCGGCGTTAACCTGGTAAGATATCAATCCTTGGAGGAAGCTATAAATGGTCTCCCTCCAGGAAGAAGCGCAATGGATTTCTCCCTCGTGTCCTGGACGATAGTTGACTTTGAGGACTATCTCTAAGAAGCAGGTTATGTGGTCATTATTGTAATTACTGATTGGGGGCGATTCTTCTCTGCGAATTGACTGTTCCGTTTCCCACACTACGACCCCGTCTACATTTCAAAAGCAATGGCCGTACTTGCCTGAGTAGGAGCGGAACTGCTCTAATTGGTTGAAAACTGGATGCTTCACACAGTTACTGAGCCGTAATGACAAGAAGGTTTAAGATTCAATCCTAATAAATTTCAAAGCAGACTGGAGATGGAATAAGAACGGAAATGTGGCCTGAACTCTTGAGATTTGCTTTGTAGCTGATGAAAATTAATTGAAAGCTTTAACGACCGTAATAAATAAAACCTTCGAACACCCACCAGTGAGAAGAAAAATTCCAAGGGGCGGAACCCACCATCTATGGTTAACTAATAAAGTGAAAGCCAGTATCAAACTTAAACAAAAAGTACAGAATGGTGCAAGGATGGGTGACAGGTCTGAAGATGGGACAAAATATTAAAAAATGGTAAAGAATGAGTGAAAGATTCATAAGGAGGGAAAGAAGCCAGAAATATAAATTCAGATATTAAGAATTCATATCGATATTTAAATAGGAAATAATTTGACAAAATAAGTATTGGTCTTGCAGAAAGTGAATCTGGGGAATTAATCCTGGGAAATAAGGGGATTGCAGGTGAATTGAACAGGTATTTTTCATCAGTCTTCACTATGGAGGCTACAAGTAACATCCTCTAACATCCACTGTGAGGGCGACATGGTGGCACAGTGGTTAGTCCTGCTGCTTCATGCCGTCAGGTACCTGGGTTCAATTCTGGCCTGTCTGTGTGGAGTTTGCATGTTCTCAAAGAACAAAGAACAGTACAGCACAGGAAACAGGCCCTTCGGCCCTCCAAGCCTGTGCCGCTCATTGGTCCAACTAGACCATTCGTTTGTATCCCTCCATTCCCAGACTGCTCATGTGACTATCCAGGTAAGTCTTAAACGTGTCTCTGTGGATTTCCTCCGGGTGCTCTGGTTTCCTCCCACAGTCCAAAGATGAGCAGGTTGGGTGGATTGGCCATGCTAAATTGTTCCTTCGTTTCCCAAGATGTGTAGATCAGATGGATTAACCATGGCTAATGTGTGGGGTTACATGGATAGGGCAGGGGAGAGGGCCTGGTTAAGATAATCTGTCAGAGAGTTGGTGTAGACTCGATGGGCTAAATGATCTCCTTCTATAGGGAGTCTAGGAATGTTATTTTTTCTATTCTGAGGAGAATTGAAGCCAACAGCTGGGAGGTAATGCTTGAGTTGTACAGGACATTGGTGAGACCACATCTGGAATACTGTGTAAAGTATTGGTCTCCTTATCTAAGGAAGGATGTAAATGTTTGCAGATAGTTCAGAGAGGGTTTTCCAGGCTAACACCAAGTATGGGGAAGCTGTCTTACGAGGAAAGGTTGGAGAATGTTTCCATATACCTTTCCCTCTTATGTCTATACAGGCACAGGTGTCTCCACTAATTATAACTTCATATGGCCCATTCCATTTTGGTGCAAACCCTGGTTTGTCAGGTAGTGTTTTCACTAGGACGCGACTTCCCACTGTTGGGACGTCAGGGAGCATTTCAAGCTCTCTCTCTGCGTCTTTTATTTCCTGATTGTCTTTTACCAATTTGCGCATCCCTTTTAGTTGGGTGCTTAGTTCCAGAACATATTTCCTGACTTTATCTTTTAGTGGACCTACATCGGTCCCACCTGTTATGATGCTTTCTGGTAATTGCATCACCGTCCTGTCATTAGCTCATAAGGAGTTAATCCGGTTGTCCGGTTTGTGGTACCCTTTAGTCTCATTAGTATAGTGGGTAATACCTCTGTCCACATTTTTCCCGATGTTTGTATGGCTTTAGCTAGTGCATTATACATTTAACTACATATCCCCCTTCCATAGAAAGCTTAGTGTGAATCAAATAACACTTTGCACTGGCTTTTTTGGCTGCAGCTGGACATCCATTCATTTGTATATAATCCTATCAAAAGACATCGCTTTCCCCATTAAAATCACATGCCATACAGCTCAGATCTTTAGATGATGTACTCTTACATTATATCTAATTTGATCATTTGTTTGCGTGCAAGCGCAGCATTACAGTACTTCACAAAATGCCACTACCCGACCTACAAAGAAGTGCATTCAAATGCCTAGCACCAACATTTAGCAGCGTTGTGCAAATTATTAAGGTTTGATTTTATTCTCGGGTCTATATGGCAGTGCTATACTGTATAATAAAAATAATCAAGCGGCAGTTGTA
This sequence comes from Mustelus asterias, assembly GCF_964213995.1. Classification (NCBI taxonomy): domain Eukaryota; kingdom Metazoa; phylum Chordata; class Chondrichthyes; order Carcharhiniformes; family Triakidae; genus Mustelus; species Mustelus asterias. The sequence goes on from NC_135810.1 coordinate 116,908,021, forward strand.
TCATACCACTTTACACATTGTAACCGTGATATCCAAACCCTTTTAATTCAAGCTGTTTCCATTTTTAAACTGAGCTCCAGATCAAAACCCCCGCACTCGAGGAAAATAACAGGCGCCAAATCAAAATCAAAGTAGGTACAATACATACTCGTTAATTAATCGTTTTGGCTTGATTCTTAACTGGCTAGATTTTAAGCTTTGCAGTGTTTTTATATTTGGCAAACCTTGAACAATAAACGGCACATGAAATTCCAATGGTAGTACACAGTTTTAACCAGTTACAGAATACTAAACTATCCGATGTTCGTAAATCGCGATATTCTGCGGACCTTAATACTGTATTTCACTGACTTGATATACTTTAAACTGACTCATAGACAATATATTTACCTCATTCTTTTGTTCCTGCTTTTCTACCTTTCCACAAAATTACTTATTTTCTTCTCTTAACTTCTCAACTAACTCTTACAATTTCTACTTCAAGACAAAGGAAAGAGCAAATGGTTCCTTCCAAAGTTTAAATCCTTTCTTAACGTTAAAACATTAAAGCATGTGACAACAAAACATCCATGCAACCACTTTGTTAAACGCACACAGACACACATGAAAGCTTCCAACATTCATTCCACAGTATTTCCTCTTTCATTCAAACTTAACATTTCAAACTGGGATGAAAGTAAAACATTTAAAGAGAATACAGAACTTTGATTAAGACAGTTGCTTTTATTCTTCTTTCTTCCAAACTGTAATTAAACTCAAAACAGAAGTAAATTCAAGAAATCTTATCACTTTAATCTTTAACAGTTTTAACACTTCCTCAGCCCCCCCTGTGGCTAAACCAAGGTGCAAAGCACTGCACCCACTGCCTGCAACAAACACTCCACAGGAACAAACAGGCTTCAACAGCTCCTGCTCTCAATCTAATACAACAACAAGCACCTACATTCAACAAGCAACCAGATCACACAAACACACTGAAATACAAAAACTAAGATCTCTCCTATCCACCTCCAGGTATGCCACTAGCCCATTCTACCAACTCATCGTAATCTTGGGACATAATCACTCCCATTTTTAGGATGGTTTGGTGAGAACTAGAGAGTCCATCCTTAAAAGCCTGGATGAATGCTCGATCTCCTCGACCTGGGTTCCCTTGTCCTGAGCACTCTTGATATACCTGGAACAACTGTTCCCCGTATTCAGAAGCTCCTTCCCCTTTTAACTGTTTTGTTGGGGTAATTCTGCTCCAGTTAGTGGGAGCATTCCCTAATACCCTCTGAATCTCTGCTTTAAACTGGGTGAAGGGTGCTTGTTGGGCATCTATCTCTGATGTTAGGGCGACTGCTTGTGTCCACCATCCCCCACTATAATCCTGTGCTGGAGGACCGGCGGGTCCACCTGCTACCTGCCTCCATTTATCCGCTGGACAGCCTGCCCTGACCAGCTGGTGTACGTCTCTCAGGTGTAATTGGTGTCCGACCCAGATTGTGTCTAATTCTTCCCAGAATTTAGTGTTTGCACTTCTAGGTTGTAATTTACTCAGGGATGCCATTATTTGCTGTCTCTCACCTGGGGTGAAGGGTTTATAATTTGCCTTTGGCTGCGCATCTGTTCCCCCTCAGGTTGCTGGTGCGAGGTTGTGTTCTAGCGCTTCCCACTCCTCTGGAGGGGTGGTTGGTCCCTGTTGTGTGGACTCATAAGGAGGTATAGGAACAGTTTCCCCTCTCCATTGCTTTTCTTCTAATACCTGGTTTTGTTTCTCCAGTTCCCTTACTCGGGATTCTAATTCTCTAATCTTTTCTTTACCTTCACTCCACTTCTTAGTAGAGGTGACTACTTATTAGACCAGTTAACTGATGTATTAACAATACTCCTATCTTGTTTGTCTTCTTTCTCTTTTCTTTATCTATCCACTTTCTCCGCTGCTCTAAGGTCTGAGAAGTATCCCAGCCATCCCTTTGCATCCTCTTTATTAACGCTTGCCTGTCTGTTATGTACACTTCAATGAGAGAACCTGCAGATCCCCTCTTTACTTCATTATCTGCCATTTCGCAGACTTCACTACCCCAGGTCACTATTGCCACCTTGGCAACGTGTTTTAGGCACCATACGGCCACGATTACTCCCTAGTAAAGTGTGCTCTCTACTGTAGGGACTTCACTACCCCCGGCCACTATTACTATTCTAGCACCGTGTTTCACTACTGTCTCAGGGTTTCAATTTATACTCATGGCTTCCACTATTACCACCTCGGCAATGTGCTTCTTCACCAGAGTCCGGTTTAGGTCAGAGTTGATCAGCTCCTTTTCTGCCCCGCTTTTACAACATTGACAGTCCAATACCCAACTTTATAAACTTTCATGCAACCAGATGGCAGCTCTGCGTTTGTTCGCCACTACAGAGTTTGATGTTAACCGACCTCTGCTACTTGTGCTTCACAATCCTAAGTGCCCTTGGTGCCTCTGTGCCCACTTCAATTCCTGACCTTCATGTGGAGGATTTCCCCTCTTAACAACCGGTCTAAGGCAGGGTTTTGAGACAAATACTACCTTGTCCTCTTGTTGGTTGGCACAAGCAACAGTTATTTATCACTATCAGCAGTTAGTACTTATCACTATACCGTATACAACAATACTTATTACTACAAATACCTCTTAAGTTTAACCCCTTTCAAACTGGATTCTTGACCCTGTCTGACTCCCACAGATTCAGTGATCTCTACCCCGGCTTTCCGATCATGGCTGATCGATCGGAGCTTACCAGCTTACCAGTAATAGGATCCTAGCCGGCTATGCCAATTGTTGTGGGAAAACCACCGGAGTCAGACTGGAGGTTCAACAATACAGTTTTATTTAACAAAGCTTCGTGGAGAAAGGCACTGGCACTCCGCAGTACTTTAGGCAGCTACCTTCTCTCAATAATACAATAGGAGTGGTTCATTTTCATACTTTTCAGACAATGGATAGTCCGGACATTAGCCATTTAGTACATTGTTATAGCCGAGTATAATCGATAGTTAACACATTGTTACAGCCAGACATATACAGACATTGGCTTTTAACATCGCATTGTTTCATAGAATGGATACATTTCCTCTTTCAGTGACTATCAATGACTTAGTTTCGGTCTATATGTACAGTAATTGGTTTTCCTGCATTTATGTATTCCCGTTCCCGTTTGTGGCTAATCTCGTTATCAGTCCTTATTGTCCTAGGTCCGTCCTTATCTTAAAAGTGCCTCAAGCCCTTACTGGTTTCCTGCAGGATCTGATTCCTGCATGTTTAACTTTAAATGACTGTGTGCCCTTCATGTTTTAATTTCAAGTAGCTGTCTGCGCTAAAAGCCAGTGCCTGTTTAATGTCTCTCTCCCAGGTAACCTTTTTATGTGCCAGGCAGCCATTTTATGTGTCAGGTACCCATCTTTATGTTTTTCCCCAATTCAGCAGGAATGTGGAGCTGAGGTTACCATCAGGTCAGTCACCATCATATTGAATGGCGGAGTAGGATCGAGGGGCCAAGTGGTCTACTCCTGCTCCTAATACGGATGCACCTTTACATCGTGAGCACACAACTGGGATGGGGTGGGGGTGTAAAATAAGAATATTTATTTAAAAAGAGTTCCAAAACTTGGTGCCTGGTTATTTTGGCACAACAAAAAACCTGTGGATGATGAGATTCGGAGCAATGTTTCCACATGGTGAATTGTTATGTATGCAATACTGAGACGATGGGGAGGCAATGGCCTGGTGGTATTATCACTATAATATTAATCCAGAGACTCAGCTGCTGTTCTGGGGACCCGGGTTCAAATTCCAACACGGCAGATGGCGGAATTTGAATTCAATAAAAAATATCTGGGGATTTAATCATGGAAAATAAGGAGATGTCAGGTAAATTAAAGAGGTAGTTTTCATCAGTCTTCACGATGGAGCTACAAGTTATGCTCTCTAACATCCACTGTGAGGGCAATATGGTGACACAGTGTTTAGTACTGCTGCCTCACAGCGCCATGGGCCTGGGTTCGATTCCAGCCTCAGGTCACTGTCTGTGTGGAGTTTGCACGTTCTCCCCATGTCTATGTGTTTTCCCCCAGGTGCTCCAGTTTCCTCCCAAAGTCCAAAGATGAGAAGGTTGGATGGATTGGCCATGCCAAGTTGCCCCTTAGTGTCCCAAGAGGTGTAGGCTAGATGGATTAGCCATGGCAAATGTCTGGGGTTACGGGGACATAATAAAGCGACCATGAAACCATTGCTGATTGTCGGAAAAATCAATCTGGTTCACTAATATCCTTTAGGGAAGGAAATCTGCCGTCCTTACCTGGTCTGGCCTACATGTGACTCCAGAGCACGGCAATGTGTTTGACTCTCAACAGCCTCCCGGGCAATAGGGATGTGCAATAAATGCTGGCCAGCCAGTGATCCCCATGTTCCATTAATGAATAAAAAAAGACAAGGCTGGTGGAATAAAATTCAATCACAACCTTTCAAGAGGGAGTTAGAAATATAAATAAAATAGATCAGAAAATTACAGAGAGTGTTGGTGAAGGAGCAGAAGTTGTAACAGACAGCTGGCATACACACACTGGACTGAATGGTCTTTGTGCTGTATGTTGGTCTGGTGTTCCTTATAATTTTTGGACAAATAGCAGATACAAAAGTCTGAGGACATTTACCAACTGACTCAAAAACAGCTTCTTCCCTGCTGCCATCAGGCTTTTGAATGGACCTACCTTATATAAAGTTGATCTTTCCCTGCACCCTAGCTGTGACTGTAACACTACATTCGGCACCCTCTCCTTTCCTTCTCCCTTATGTACCCTCCGAATGGTATGCTTTGTCTGTATAGTGCACAAGAAACAATACTTTTCACTGTATCCCAGTACCTGTGATAATAATAATCAAATCAAATCAAATAGATAGTCTGATCCACAAACTTTACCAGTGACAAATGGAGCTCAGACATCTGGTGACACAGTGGTTGGCACTGCTGCCTCACAGCGCCAGGAACTCGGGTTCGATTCCCAGCTTGGGTCACTGTCTGTGCGGAGTCTGCACGTTCTCCTCGTGTCTGCGTGGGTTTCCTCTGGGTGCTCCGGTTTCCTCCCACAATCCAAAAGACGTGCTGGTTCGGTGCATTGGCCGTGCTAAATTCTCCCTCAGTGTACCCGAACAGGTGCCGGAGTGTGGCGACCAGGGGAATTTCACAGTAACTTCATTGCAGTGTCAATGCAAGCCTACTCGTGACTAATAAATAGACATTAAAATGTTGAATCGCCGACAATGTTGAACAGAGTGTAGCTCTCCTCATTCGCTCTCTCCTTTTCTGTTTCTTTCTCTCGCAAAGCAACCACAGCCTTGATGGCAATCTACCAGTTTGACAGATTTACCTCAGCTGTGCACAGTGTGAGAAGTGACACTGACGATTCCAAACAGAAACAGTAAATGCTGGAAGCGCACAGCAGCCCGGCCAACATCTGCAAAACAAAGGAAGGTAGCTTAATACGCAGCCTGGAGGAAGGACGGCTCCAGCTCCATTTATTTTTTATTCATCTGTGGGACGTGGGCATCGCTGGCTGGGTCAGCATTTATTATCCATCTCTAATTGCCCTGAAACTGAGTGCCTTGCTTGTCCATTTCAGAGAGCAGTTGAGAGTCAACCACATTGCTGTGGCTCTGGAGTTACATGTTGGTCAGACCAGGAAAGGACGGCAGATTTCCTTCCCTGAAGGACATTAGTGAAGCAGATGGGTTTTTCCGAGAATCGACAATGGTTGCATGGTCAACAGTAGATCCTGATACCTGAAGGGGTAATCAGGGCTCAGCCCACTTCTGGTGTACCTCTGTCCCTTTTGTGAACTGGGAGGGAAGGTGGAGAAATGAGCTCTTCCTCCGGTAGCATCCTGTCTGCAGTTTAATTGCGTGTTGGGGAAGGGTCTTTGTTCACAAAGGTGGTATATAATACTCAGTTTTGCGCACTGGTGTCCGAGGGCAATGATTTCTCTTGTTGAATTCTGTGGCTCAAGGGAGGGGAGCAGAATAGTAATGATCAAGGAGGCTTGAGACTGGCAAGAGTGAATGAGGGTGGGGGAGGCATGTGGAGTCGGGTTGGGGGCATGGGGGAGTGCAAGGCTGGATAGAGAGGGTCCAGGGGCATGAAGGAACAGAGGAAGAGAGAAAGACCTAGCATCCTGGGTGTGATGGGGCTGGTGGTGACAGTCAATCAAGGTACGAAAACGAGGAGCCTAAAGTTCAGGGTTAAGACTGTACAGTACAGTACAGAGCAGACACAATGGGCCAAATGGCCTCCTTCTAAGCTGTAACAATTCTGTATGATTCTGTGAGGACTATCATCTTTGTTCTTTGTTCAAATGTGTGTCCATCTCAGGGTGTTGGCTGGTGTTAAGACTCAGGCTAAAATGTCCAAGGTGTTTTATGAAGATAGCCTAGATCCCAGATGTTTATTTTGAATTTGGCATCAGGGTGAGCATAAGGTGTTTCACTCCAGGTATGATTCAAGTGACCCACTGGGGAGCTTTTATCAAACAAAGTTTATTTAAGAACACAGTTAAAAAGATTTAGTATAACATTTACCAATTACAAGAATTAAACATGACACAGTATAAGCCTTAACAGCTGGCTATCTCTGTTGTTCCAAGTCACACACCCTCCCACAGTCATACACCCTTCTCTAGACTTGGAACAAAAACAAATCTGCTCACGTAATTCTGGATTTGCAGCTTTTTAATCGCTTGTTGTGATTTGGTCCTTTGAATGTTGGATTAAATCTCTGAGGTTTCCCAGTTCTGGAAATTTTAGCAAGCCTTTGGCGTGAGAGAGTGAGGGACAGAGATACTGCCTTCTTCCACCAGCAGTTGAGAAAATGAAATGAAAACTTGGACTTTTCTGTGGGGGAAAAAAAACTGTCCCCAGTCATATCATCTGACCTGTCAATCATCCTCAAATCAAGCTCCACCCAACAATCCCCGAAATGCCATTAAAACTCAGAACACTGCATTAGTCCAGATTAAAATCAGCATATCAATTATACTGCCTCAGCAGCAATAGAGAACACTGGTCACAGACATCACGGTGCCGACAACTTTCAGGGCCTGTTAGAAACATCCTGCAGAGAAACACGATTAAAATACATTTCTGAAAGTTACAGGATCATTACAGCTGGCAGAGTGCTTACAGGACTCTGAATTCACCGACAACATTTCACTGATCCCAGCTGAGAAGGATCTCGGACAACGTCCTTTCGAAAGCATGAAATGGAGGGGGCAGATGAGCCTACACATTCAACCATGAAAGTAAAGTTAAAGTTTATTTATTAGTCACAAGTAAGGCTTACATTAACACTGCAATGAAGTTACTGTGAAAGTCCCCTAGCCGCCAGAGTCCGGTACCTGTTCTGGTCAATGCACCTAACCAGCACGTCTTTCAGACTGTGAGAGGAACCCGGAGCACCCGGAGGAAACCCATGCAGACATGGGGAGAACGTGCAAACTCCACACAGACAGTGACCCAAGCCGGGAATCGAACCCGGGTCGCTAGTGCTGCGAAGCAGTACTGCTAACCACTGTGCCACCGTGCCACCTCATGTCACACAGAGTGGCTAGTACAACACTGCACACTAACATGAGCATTCAATAAAGAGTGAACAAAACCACAACATTGTTTTTTCCACAGATATATCTCAAACTCCCCGGCGACCATCAGTACATGCCAACCAGGAGGTGTGCCAGGGCATTTATCTCCCTGACTAAGCTAGTTTCTATAAATAACAGCGATGCACAGATGGAGAGAGTGAAACCAATGGAATGTGAAATACCTACAAGTGGAATTTAAATTTGGAAAATAGGCATGTCACTATGTTCTCTCAATAATCTTATGCTAACGGCATTGGATTTGGACAGGAGAATTGTGGTCATGATTTAGAGTCACCCCATTGTAAAAGGGACTGCTCTATACCACGCACCCCCCCCCCCCCCGCCCGCCCGCCCGCCCGCCCCCTCCTGCCCATACCTGGGATTCACCCAATAAAAAGCATCCATCACATTGCGATCATAGATATCTCCTGTGCATACACCCTGCACTTCGTAGTTTCTTGTTGGAGGTGGTCACTGCTTTGCACTTGTGTGAAATCATAGAAACCCTGCAGCGCAGAAGGAGGCCATTCGGCCCATCGAGTCTGCACCGACCACAATCCCACCCAGGCCCTACCCCCATATCCCTACATATTTACACACTAATCCTTCTGACCTACGCATCTCAGGACACTCAGGACAATTTTAGCATGGCCAATCAACCTAACCCGCCCATCTTTGGACTGTGGGAGGAAACCGGAGCACCCGGAAGAAACCCACGCAGACACGAGGAGAATGTGCAAACTCCACACAGACAGTGACCCAAGCCGGGAATCGAACCCAGGTCCCTGGAGTTGTGAAGCAGCAGTGCTAACCACTGTGCTACCGTGCCGCCCTATTTTTGTGTGGCACAAATGTTACTTGCCACTCATCAGCCTCAGACTGAATATTGTCCAGGTCTTTCTGCAGATGGGAAATTGACTCTTTCAGTTTCTGAGGAGTCACGAAAGGTGCTGAACATTCTGGAATCATCCCCCCTTCTGACCTTATGATGGAAGGAAGGTCATTCAAGAAGCAGCTGAAGATAGTTGGGCTGAGGAGAGATTCATTATCAGCCATGTGTTGGAAAGAATATTGGAGGCTCTATCGCTCCAGACTGCAACATGCATGTAAAAGTGCAGGTTGCCATGGCAACTTTGGTTCACATTTTCAACATAACAAAGACCGCTCCACCATGGTGAAAATGGCAGACAAGCATAGAAACCCTAAGTCTTGTCCCCAAACATGGCACTTCCTATTTTTGCAGGGGCGGGACTGGACCTGGGCCAGGGTTCATGAGCGATTTACAGAGTCCGTCAGCCAGGACTGTAAAATGCAAAGTTGCAGATTAGACCAGATAAGAACTGGTCTAAATTTGGTGGATTTGTTATGATAGCCAGGGTACACATTTGGGAGAGGTAAGGCACACTTTGGGATTTTTAAGAGTAAGCAAGTTGGTGCATAAAAACTGTATAAATTCATTGGAACCGTCAAAGAACTGTCAAGCAGTCAAAGAACTGTCCAAGGATACTGATGCGCTATCAATAAGGCGAAAGACTACCGATATGCCAATATAAGTGTAGGCTTTTATTCGCAACAGAATCAGGAGCAGATCCCAACAAATAACCGACCTGGACTGAACAAGGGGGAGGAGACAGCCACCTTTATACTAGGTGCTGAGGGGAGGACTCAAACTGGAAGGGGATGTGTCCAGGTATGACAAGCACACACAACGGTGGTCCATATAGGACAAAGGCACAACTGAGGTCCACCACAGATACAAAATAAGATGGCATGGGGGTGCTAATGGCAAAGGTTGATGGATGGGTGGCATGGGTTGGCCTGAGTTGGTACTGAATTGGCACAGAGGCTATAAAAAGCCCTGGGGATATGGGGGACATGGGGAATATAAGGGGCCATGGTGGGTGGATAGTGAGACATAGGTTGGCTTAGGGAGTATGAGGGATCACTGGAGGTGGGGAGAAGAGCATGGGTAGCATATGTTGGAGCATGGAAAATGTGTGGGAGGAGGGAGGAGGTCTGGACATGTGTACGAGGTTTTATAAATGTTTTGTTGGGATCACAAAGGTCTCCAGTTCCTTACATAACAAGACTGTCATGCCTGTTAGCATCAAGAACAGAGGGGAATTGGTTACAGAGAGTAGACATAAATAGTTGAGTCGTGACCCAGGAAAATATCATAACAGTGTAACTGGGAGGTTAAAAGAGCACTCGCTTACCCTTGAGTGGATGATGAATGAATTTTAGCTAGTTCACAGGCACAGAGACACTCATGGAAAGAGTTGCTTTACTGCATCTAATTTTCTCACTTGCTTACCTAGAGCAGGCACACTGAGATTCACTGCAGTATGGAAAAGAGTGAGAGAAAGAGAGAGGGAAATATTACGTTAAGAAGCAACCAGCAAACTCATTGAGATCAAAGGAGGTCAGCAAGAGAGCTGCCCTTGTCACTGTTTCCAGCATTTGAATTTGACATAAAGTGAAGGAGATGAATTATTTTTCCTTTCCGTAATGAATTGCTGTGATCTGGAACACGCTGGCTGAAAGGGTGGTGGAAGCAGATTCAAGAGTAACTGTCTAAAGGGAATTCAATATACATACAGCAGGGCAAAACCTTGGGGGAGGGAAAGAGCAGGGGATACATGGAACTAATTGGATAATTCTTTGATGTCACGGCTGGACAGTGGTTAGCACCGCTGCCTCACAGCGCCAGGGACCCGAGTTCGATTCCTGGTTTGGGTCACTACCTGCATGGAGTTTGCACATTCTCCCCGTGTCTGCGTGGGTTTCCTCCGGGTGCTCCGGTTTCCTCCCACAGTCCAAAGGTGTGCGGGTTAGGCGGATCGGCCATGTTAAATTGTCCCTTAGTGTCAGGGGGAATGGCTAGGGTAAATGCATGGGCTTATGAGGATAGAGCCTGGGTGGGATGGTGGTCGGTGCAGACTCGATGGGCCAAATGGCCCCATTCTACACTGTAGGGATTCTATGATTCTATGAAATAGCCAGCAGCAAGCACAATGTGCTGAATGGCAGAAAGACCCCATGTTCCTGATCAAGCTTTTCATCTTCTGAAACAGCAAGCCTCCTAAATTCCAGGGAATACAACCTTAGTTTAGCTTCAAGTAGACTTCCTTTTCAAGTGCAGGTAATCCTCAGTAACTTATCCAACACTTGTCTAGACGTTTTAAGATATAACACAGATTTTTAATGAAAGTGCCTCAAGGTGCTTCACAGAAGCAACATCGGGGAAAAAGAGGAGATATCAGAACAGCTGATCAAAAATTTGATTTTGAGGTGGGCATCAACGAACAACTTAAAGGATGTGATTAGTTGAGAGATATTTCGAGTTGATTTGATTTGATTTGATTTATTATTGTCACATGTACTGGGATACAGTGAGAAGTGTTGTTTCTTGCGCGCGATACAGACAAAGCATACCATTCATAGAGATGGAAACGAGAGAGTGCAGAATGTAGTGTTACAGTCATAGCTAGGGTGTAGAGAAAGATCAACTCAATGCAAGGTAGGTTCATTCAAAAGTCTGATGGCAGCAGGGAAGAAACTGTTCTTGAGTTGGTTGGTATGTGACCTCAGACCTTTGTACATTTTTCCCGATGGAAGAAGGTGGAACAGAGAATGTCCAGCATGCATGGGGTCCTTAATTATGGCGGCTGCTTTGCTGCGGCAGCGGGAAGTGTAGACAGAGTCAATGGGTGGGAAGTTGGTTTGCGTGATGGACTGGGCTTTATGGGGAGGGAATTCCAATGATAAGGATTTCGAGAGCTCTCGGCCATCAATGGTGAAGCAAAGAAAGTTGAGGAGGTGCAAAGGGCCAGAATGAGGGGAGGGCGGCACGGTGGCACAGTGATTAGCACTGCTGCCTCACAGTGCCAGCGACCCAGGTTCGATTCCCAGCTTGAGTCGCTGTCTGTGTGGAGTTTGCACGTTCTCCCCATGTCTGCGTGGGTTTCCTCCGGGTGCTCCAGGTTCCTCCCACAGTCCAAAGATGTGCTGGTTAGGCTGATTGACCCGAACAGGCGCCGTAGTGTGGCGACTAGGGGAATTTCACAGTAACCTCATTGCAGTGTTAATGTAAGCCCTAATGGTGACTCATAAATAAACTTTTACATCTCAGAAGGTTCAGGTATCGGACGAGGTTACAGAGATAAGAAAGGGGTGAGGCCTTGGAGGGATTTGAAAACAGGGATGTATTTGGATAGAGGACTGGCTAGCCAACAGACAGCAGAGGGTTGGGATAAATGGGCCATTTTCTGGTTGGCAAGATGTAACTAGTGGGGGTGTCACAAGGTTCAGTCCTCAGGCCCCAACTATTTACAATCCATATCAATGACTTGAACACAGGGATAGAAGATACTATCACCAAGTTTGCAAATGGCACTAAAGTAAGTGGCATAATAAGTTACAATAAAGGAATAAGCAATTTGCAAATGGACATGGGTAGGTTAGGTAAGTGGGCCAAAATGTGGCAGATGGGGTTTAACGTGGATAAGTGTGGGGTTAGCCATTTTGGTCAGAAAAATAGAAAGGCAACTTATTACCTAAATTGAGAAAAACTTCAGAGTGCTTTGGTGCAGAGGGATCTGGGTGTCCTTGTACATGAATTGCAGAAAACTAGTCTGCATCGACAGCAAGTAGTAAGGAAGGCAAATGGAATTTTGTCATTTACTGCTAAAGAAATAGAATATAAAAGTAGTGAGGTGTTGCTGCAACTGTACAAGGCATTAGTGAGACTGCACTGGTGAATTGTGCACAGTAGTGGTCCCCTTGCTTGAGGAGGCATTGGAGGTAGTTCAGAGGAGGTTCACTCGATTGATTCCAGAGATGAGGGGTTTGTCTTATAAAGAGAGATTTAGGTCTATACTCTCTAGAGTTGAGAAGAATGCGGGTGATCTAATTGAGATAAATAAGATGATAGAGGTTATAGTTTTAGGATAAGTGGCGGCAGATTTGAAGGAGAAATGAGGTGAAACTACTTCTCTCAAAGGGTCGTTCGTGAATCTATGGAATTCACTAGCCCAGAGTGTGGTGGATGTCGGGACATTGAGTAAATTTTCACAGTAACTTCAGTAACTTGGGGATTTTCACAGTAACTTCATTGCAATGTCAATTTAAGTTTACTTGTGACTAATAAACTTTTAAAAAAATTTAAGGAGGAGATAGACAGATTTTTAATTAGTAATGGGTTGAAGGGTTATGGAGAACGGGCAGGAAAGTGGAGTTGAGGCTGAGTTGAGGTCAGCCATGATCATATTGAATGGCGGGGCAGGCTCGAGGGGCCGAATTGCCTACTCCTGCTCCTAGTTTTACGATCCTATGACAATGCTAGATTTAACTTGAACCCGAACAGCCACATTTAAAATAGAAACCTAGCATGGGCAAGGGTTTGCCAAGCATGCGAGAGTGAGCATGCTGAGGGAGCACAGCCAGGGGGTGGCACGGTGGCACAGTGGTTAGCGCTGCTGCCTCACAGTTCCAGGGACCTGGGTTCGATTCCCGGCTTGGGCCACTGTCTGTGGAGTCTGCACGTTCTCCCCTTGTCTGCATGGGTTTCCTCCGGGTGCTCCGGTTTCCTCCCACAGTCCAAAGACGTGTGGGTTAGGTGCATTGGCCATGCTAAATTGTCCCTTAGTATCCCGGGATGCGTAAGTTAAAGGGATTAACGGGGTAAGTATAGAAACCCTACAGTGCAGAAGGAGGTTATTTGGCCCAGCGAGTCTGCACCAACAACAATCCCACCCAGGCCCCATCCCCGCTTAGTTACCCTGCTAATCCCTCTAACATATCACATCCCGGGACACTATGGGCACTATGGGTTAATTTAGCATGTCTAATCAACCTAACTAGCACATCTTTGGAACATGAGGGGTTGCGGGTATAGGGCCTGGCTGGGATTGTTGTCCGATCTCTTTCTGCACTGTAGTGATTCTAAATAATAGCAGAGGAATTTAAAACCCCATTATTGGTAAATGGCAGCCTCGACATTGCGTTCTTCTGCATTTAACCTTCTTCATGGGACCACTAGTCACTCAAAGGAGGTAAGGTGGAGATATAATTGGGGAACACTGTTGGTGAGAAAGCTGTAATTGCATTAATTGGACTCATCCATTTGTAATAAATTAATTACAGGCAAATTCTACTGGCCTGAAAACCACTGTAAGTAGCACATTTCTCATAAATTAACAGTAATTGCTTCAGTGCTCAGACCTTTGAGAGAGAGAGAGGGAGAAAGAAGAGAAAAAGAATGAAGAATAAAAAAGGATTGGCCTGCCTAGCTTATCATGCTGGGTGTCTGGATATCCTGTTGCTCTAGATTGATGTGGAGATGCCGGTGTTGGATTGAGGTGGGCACAGTAAGAAGTCTCACAACACCAGGTGAAAGTCCAACAGGTTTATTTGGTATCACGAGCTTTTGGAGCGCTGCTCCTTCATCAGGTAAGTCTCTGATGAAGGAGCAGTGCTCCAAAACCTCATGATTTGAAATAAACCTGTTGGACTTTAACCTGGTGTTGTGAGACTTCTTAAAGAACAAAGAACAAAGACAAGTACAGCACAGGAACAGGCCCTTCGGCCCTCCAAGCCCATGCTGATCAGGATGCTCTAACTAAACTAAAAAAAAACTTTTGCCCTTACTTGGTTTAAGTTTAAGTTTATTTATTGGTGTCACAAGCAGCTTACATTAACACGGCAATGAAGTTACTGTGAAAATCCCCTAGTCCCCACACTCCAGCTCCTGTTCGGGTACACTGAGGGAGAATTTAGCATGGCCAATGCACCTAACCAGCACGTCTTTCAAACTGTGGGAGAAAACTGGAGCATCTGAAGGAAACCCACGCAGACACGGTGAGAATGTGCAGAGTCCACACAGACAGTGACCCAAGCTGGGAATCAAAGCCAGGCCCCTGGCACTGTGAGGCAGCAGTGCTAACCACTGTGCCACTGTGTCGCCGTCAGGTCCATGTCCCTCTATCCCCTCCCTATTCATATACCCATCCAGATACCTCTTAAATGTTGCTAATGTGCCTGCTTCCACCACCTCCTCTGGCAGCACGTTCCAGACCCCCACGACTCTCTGTGTGAAAAGCCTCCCCCCCACATCTCCCTTAAAGTTTCCCCCTCTCACCTTGAACCTGTGCCCCCTTGTAATTGACATTTCTACCCTTGGAAAAAGCCTCTGACTATCCACCCTGTCTATCCCTCTCATAATTTTGTAGACCTCTGTCAGGTCTCCCCTCAGCCTCTGTTTTTCCAGTGAAAACAAACCTAGTTGATTCAAACTCTCCTCATAGCCAACACCCTCGAGACCAGGCAACATCCTGGTGAACCTTCTTTGCACTCTCTCCATAGCTTAAAACCAAATGCAGAGTTACCACGGCTAGAAAAATGTCAGAAATATTGGAATTTATCAGAAAATGTGTCTTCACAGAGTGGAATATTAGACAGGGCAATATGTCTCTTGATTGATATGTAAGGAACCATTGCATTTGTCCCACGACTACGATGAATTTAGGCAAATATTCCCACACCTCTCTTCGGCCCATCCACTGTTTCTCAGTGGGCAGCACACTCATCTCTGAGTCAGGAGGTTGTGGGTTCAGGTCCCGCTCAGGATTACTGAGGGAGTGCAGCAATGCTCGCAAGGGCGGCTGTTCAGTTGAGCCATTAAACGCTTCTGCTGTTTCAGGTAGATGCGTAAGCTCCCAGGGTATATTTTGAGGAGGAGTTGAGTTCTGGCCAACAATTATCCCTCAGCCAATACCATTAAAAATTGTCTGGTCATCATGTTGCTGGTTGTGGGGGCTTGCTATTGACAAGTTGGTTGGTTGATGACTAATCCCATTCCAAAAGTAGTTCATTGGTTGGGAATCATAGAATCATATAATCCTACAGTGTAGAAGAAGGCCATTCGGCCCATCGAGCCTGCACCGACTACAATCCCACCCTGGCCCTATCTGTATAACCCCATGCATTTACCTGAGCTAGTCCCCCTGACAATAAGGGTCAATTTAGCATGGCCAATCCACCTAACCAGTACATCTTTCAGACTGTGGGAGGCAAGTGGAGCAACGGGAGGGAACCCACTCAGACACGGGAAGAATGTGCAGACTCCGCAAAGACAGTGACCCAAGCCAGAAATCGAACCCGAGTCCCTGGCGCTGAGAGGCAGCAGTGCTAACCGCTGTGCCACCGTGCCGCCCAGCTTTAGGAAGCCCCGACATTGTGAAAGGGGGCTATATGAAGGCTATTCTTTTTCTTTGTATTTTAGCAGAATGTTCAGTTCCATTTCTCTGGATCTGACTCACTCATCCTCTCTCACTGTCTCTCCCCTGCCTGTAGTATTATCTCCAAATCCACAGAAATCATAGAATCATAGAAACCCTACAGTGCAGAAGGAGGCCATTCGGCCCATCGAGTCTGCACCGACCACAATCCCACCCAGGCCCTACCCCCACATATTTACCCGCTAATCCCTCTAACCTACGCATCTCAGAACTCTAAGGGGCAATTTTTAACCTGGCCAATCAACCTAACCCACACATCTTTGGACTGTGGGAGGAAACCGGAGCACCCGGAGGAAACCCACGCAGACACGAGGAGAATGTTCAAACTCCACACAGACAGTGACCCGAGCCGGGAATCGAACCCGGGACCCTGGAGCTGTGAAGCAGCAGTGCTAACCACTGTGCTACCGTGCCGCCCATCTTTCCATCTGAATTGACAGTCACCCCTCTGAACCTCTGCCTTCCTGGCTCCATGTCCACGGTCCTCACTCTAATCTGTGAAAGATGTTTGAATATTCCTGTGAAATATGACAGATAAATATTGTTCTTTTAGATCTGAATTGTCCTATTTAATGTCAGGCAGGTGTTATCAGGAAGTGACCTTGTTAAAACTGGGTCCTTTAGGGTCACAGAATGAGAGGCTGTGCAAAGCATGAATACAAGGTGACGTCCCAAGTGGGTAGCTTCTCCAAATCAAATGATTTGGATGCAGGGACAGATGGGATAGTTGCCAAATTTGCTGATGACACAATGGGGTGAATTTTCCATCCGCCATGGGAATGGGAATAGGTGAGGCCGAGGACCATGGAAAGGTCCAGTGATCTCGGAGCGGGATTTTCCAGTTTCGGGTTGAGCGCGGTTGGAAAATCCTGTCCAATGATAGATAGGAAGGTGTGCTGTGAAGGGAACATTCAAAGGCTACAAAAAGATATGGATAGGTTAAGTGGATGGGCACAGATCCGGCAATGATGTTACTGTGAAAATCCCCTAGTCATCACACTCCGGCGCCTGTTCGGGTACACTGTTCGGGTATCTGAATAATGCCATGCACTTATCCTAGCTAGTCCCCCTGACACTAAGGGAGAATTTAGCATGGCCAATGCACATAACCAGCACGTCTTTCAGGCTGTGTGAGGAAACTGGAGTACCTAGAGGAAACCCACGCAGGCACGAGGAGAACGTGCAGACTCCGCACAAACAGTGACCCAAGCCGGGAATCGAACCCGGGTCCCTGGCACTGTGAGGCAGCAGCGCTAACCACTGTGCCACCATGCTGCCCTATGAATGTCAAGAGGGCAGTATGGTGGTACAGTGTCTGCACGTTCTCCCCGTGTTTGTATGGGTTTCCTCCCACAGCCTGAAAGAAGTGCTGGTTAGGTGCATTGGCCATGCTAAATTCTCCCTCAGTTACCCGAACAGGCGCCGGAGTGTGGTGACTGGGGGAATTTTCACAGTAACTTCATTGCAGTGTTAATGTAAGCCTACTTGTGACGCTAATAAATGAACTAAAATGCACTGAGTGGGATTTGAATCCAAGCCTTCAGAGGAGACTGCAACTTTAATGCAGCTGGGCCATCTTGGAGATCTGTGTTGTACTTACTGTGCTTGCATGTAGTTTTACCTCATTTTTTGTTCAAAGAAATCACTTTGTGATTACAGCAGCCTCCTCGTTGACATTGCACGCTATTACAGTCTACCTCTTGTTGATGTTTGAGGGAGCATGCTGTGGGCAAATTCACTATCTCATCTTCCTCTTCTGCCACTGTGACTCCATGTTCTGAAGCGCACTGGGACAGGCTGAGAATATGATGAGCTGAAATGTCACTGCAAATTCCTGCTTCATTTTTTTTTCATATTAACTCATTTATTTTACCACATTTGCTAATATAATAACCTGCTTATAATAAATCATCAATAATTAATATCACAGGGCAATTCAACCCCAAACGCAAGTTGAGAGAAAGGCTGCCAGTGTTGGTTCTAAGAGCATTAATATATAATAGGATTTCCTAATCTAATATGCTCCAGGATGTATATTAGAATATATTAACCACAACATTTTCTGCAACTTTTATAAGGAGACAAGGTCTTCATAATATATTTGCAATCCACTTTCTCCAGAGTGCTTTAATATTTGTGAATTATTGAGCTCCATTGTGAAACTTTTCAAGCTTATCATTCATAGCAAGGTTCAGGACAAGAGAAGTCATGCTACATTTTCAGCTTAACTGAAGGAATAAAGGAAGGCTTGTATGTATGGAGCATCTTCAATGGCCACGTGATGTCTCAAAGGGCTTTACAGCTAATGAAATACATTTGGAGTACAGCCACTGTCGTAATGTAGGAAAGACAACATCTAATTTGCCCAAAGCAAGCTCCCACACACGGCATTATCGATTCATAGAACTCCTACAGTGCAGGAGGAGGCCATTTGGCCCATCGAGTCTGTCCCGGCTCTCTGACAGAATATCTTATCCAGGCCATCTCTCCAGCCCTATTCCCGTTAGCCCACACATTTACCATGGCGAATGGAAGGCACAGTGGCACAGTGGTTAGGACTGCTGCCTCACAGCGCCATGGACCTGGGTTCGATTCCAACCATGGGTCACTGTCTGTGTGGAGTATGCATGTTGTCTGCATGGGTTTCCTCCCACAGTCCAAAAGACATGCTGGTTAAGTGCATTGGCCATGCTAAATTCTCCCTCAGTGTACCCAAACAGGCACCACAGTATGACGACTAGGGGATTTTCACAGTAACTTCAGTGCAGCTTTAATGCAAGCCTACTTGTGATAAATAAATAAACTCCTTCTTTCTCCAATAGGGCAGACAATATCTGAAGATCTAATATTTGACTGAAAGCAACTTTAACTTTTAAATTTGGGTTATAAGTTCTTCAAGATTCTAGGCTTCCAGGCTGGGTGAATCAGCCATCCCAGTGTGAGATCTGGGCGTTGAGCCGGAGTCAGAGCTGACTGGGGTCTCAGCTTAGGTCTGAGAGATCATCAAGGGTTTCTAGTCTGGAAAATCAGCAGGAGAAAGCTTATCACCCAGGAAACGGTGTACCAATGCATTGAGTTCATCAGGGAGGGGTGCCTTGGAGCCGACGATTTTACATGCCTTCATCTTGTAGCATGTTATGTCTTGCAGACCTTGCCATAGTCAGCGGGTGTCGGTTTGGTGTACCAACCCAACATGAATCAGCAAGAGATGGAAGGCTCCCTTTCTACTGTATCTCAAATAGAGTTAGAGGGGTGGCTGCAGGCATCCATTGAACAGACGGCACAGTGGCACAGTGGTTAACACTGCTGCCTCACAGCTCCAGGGACCCGGGTTCGATTCCTGGCTTGGGTCACTGTCTGTATGGAGTTTGCACATTCTCCCCGTGTCTGCGTGTGTTTCCTCCGGGTGCTCCTGTTTCCTCCCATAGTCCAAAGATGTGCGGGCCAGGTGCTTTGGCCATTAAATTGCCCCTTAGTGTCCTGGGAAGCATAGGTTAGAGGAATTAGCGGGGTAAATATGTGGGACTGAGGGGATATGGTACTGATGGAATTGTTGTCAGTGCAGACTCAAGCCAGATACGACCTAAGGTGATCTATCAAAGATGCCAAAAGACAATACCGGACCAAGCTAGAGTCCCAGGCTAGCCAAACCGACACCCGCTGACTATGGCAAGGTCTGCAAGAAATAACACGCTACAAGATGAAGGCATGTAAA
The DNA here is from genome assembly GCF_964213995.1 of Mustelus asterias. Lineage (NCBI taxonomy): Eukaryota > Metazoa > Chordata > Chondrichthyes > Carcharhiniformes > Triakidae > Mustelus > Mustelus asterias. The sequence continues at coordinate 116,927,681 of NC_135810.1, forward strand.
ATCGCCGGCTCCAAGGCAACCCTCCCTGATGAACTCAATGCATTCCACGCCCGTGTTGAGCAAGTTGTTAGGGCTGCAGGATAGGCATGTGCCTGTAAAAAAGAAGGATAGGAAGGGTAAGATTCGAGAACCGTGGATAACCAGGGAAATTGAGGAATTGGTCAATAAGAAAAGAGAGGGGTACGTTAGGTCCAGGCAGCTAAAAATGGAGGGAGCTCGGGAAGAATACAAAGAAAGTAGGAAAGAACTCAAATGAGGAATTAGAAGGGCAAAAAGGGGTCACGAAATGTCCTTGGCAGACAGGATTAAGGAGAATCCCAAGGCATTTTATTCATACGTTAGGAACAAAAGGCTTGTCAGGGAAAAAATCGGACCTCTCAGGGACAAAAGTGGGGAATTATGCTTGGAGCCCAAAGAAGTAAGGGAGATCCTAAATGAATACTTTGCGTTGGTATTCACAAAGGGGAGGGATGTGTTGACTGGGAGTGTCCCGGAGGGGAGTGTTGAACCGTTGGAGAAAATCTCCATTACAAGGGAGGAAGTGTTAGGTTTTTTAGGGAATATAAAGACTGACAAATCCCTAGGGCCTGATGGAATCTATCCAAGGCTGCTCAGGGAGACGAGAGATGAAATCGTTGGGCCTCTGACGCAAATCTTTGTCTCGTCACTGGACGCAGGTGAGGTCCCAGAGGATTGGAGGATAGCTAATGTGGTCCCGTTATTTAAGAAGGGTAGGAAGGATAACCCGGGAAATTATAGGCCGGTGAGCTTGACGTCCGTGGTAGGGAAGTTGTTGGAGAGGATTCTTAGAGATAGGATGTATGCGCATTTAGATAGGAATAAACTCATTAACGATAGTCAGCATGGTTTTGTGAGAGGGTGGTCATGCCTCACTAACCTTGTGGAGTTTTTTGAAGAAGTGACTAGAATGGTTGACGAGGGAACGGCCATGGATGTCGTCTATATGGAGTTTAGTAAAGCGTTTGACAAAGTCCCTAATGTAGGTTGGTGCAAAAGGTTGGATCTCATGGGATAAAGGGGGAGGTGGCTAGATGGGTGGAGAACCGGCTTGGTCACAGAAGACAGTGGGTGGTAGTGGAAGGGTCTTTTTCCGGCTGGATGCCTGTGACTAGTGGTGTTCCGCAGGGTTCTGTATTGGGGCCTCTGCTGTTCGTGATTTATATAAACGATCTGGAGGAAGGTGTAACTGGGGTGATCAGTAAGTTTGCGGACGACACGAAATTGGCTGGACTTGCAGATAGTGAGGAACATTGTCAGAGGCTACAGAAGGATATAGATTGACTGGAAATTTGGGCAAAGAAATGGCAGATGGAGTTCAATCCAGATAAATGCGAAGTGATGCATTTTGGTAGAACTAACGTAGGGGGGAGCTGTACGATAAATGGCAGAACCATAAAGGGTGTAGATACGCAGAGGGACCTGGATGTGCAAGTCCACAGATCCTTGAAGGTGATGTCACAGGTGGAGAAGGTAGTGAATAAGGCATATGGCATGCTTGCCTTTATAGGACGGGGCATAGAGTATAAAAGTTGGGGTCTGATGTTGCAGTTGTATAGAACGTTGGTTCGGCCGCATTTGGAATACTGCGCCCAGTTCTGGTCGCCACACTACCAGAAGGACGTGGAGGCTTTAAAGAGAGTGCAGAGGAGGTTTACCAGGATGTTGCCTGGTTTGAAAGGGCTTAGTTATGAGGAGAGATTGGGTAAACTGGGGTTGTTCTCACTGGAAAGACGGAGGATGAGGGGAGACCTAATAGAGGTGTATAAAATTATGAAAGGCATAGATAGGGTGAACGGTGGGAAGCTTTTACCCAGGTCGGTGGTGACGTTCACGAAGGGTCATAGGTTCTAGGTGAGGGGGGGGAGGTTTAACACGGATATCAGAAGGATCTATTTTACACAGAGGGTGGTGGGGGCCTGGAATGCGCTGCTGGGCAAGGTGGTGGAGGCGGACACACTGGGAATGTTTAAGACTTATCTAGATATCCACATGAACGGAGTGGGAATGGAGGGATACAAAAGAATGGTCTAGCTTGGACCAGGGAGCGGCGCGGGCTTGGGGGGGCAGAAGGGCCTGTTCCTGTGCTGTATTGTTCTTTGTTCTTTGTTAAGAGGTCAGCGAGAGCATGCCCTCCATCCCGAAGCCTCGGATGAACCTGTATCTGAGGTCACCATGGCAGATGTCAGAACAGCTTTCTTGAAGGTCAACCCATGGAAAGCAACTGGCCCGGATGGGGTACCCGGACGTTTACTCAGATCCTGCGCAGATCAGCTGGCGGAGGTATTCACAGACCACTTCAATCTCTTTCGACAACAATCTGAGGTCCCTATCTGCTTCAAGAAGACGATCATCATCCCAGCACCTAAGAAAAACCAAGCAATGTGCCTTAATGACTATGGGCCGGTGGCTCTGACATCCATCATTATGAAGTGCTTCGAAAGGTTAGTCATGGTACAAATCAATTCCAGCCTCCCGGACTACCTGGATCCACTACCATTTGTCTACCGCCGCAACAGGTCCACAGCAGATGCCATTTCTCTGGCCCTGCACTCAACCCTGGAACACCTAGATAACAAGGACACCTATGTCAGACTCCTATTTATTGACTGCAGCTCAGTCTCCGACACCATTATTCCCACGAAACTCATCTCCAAACTCCGTGGCCTGGGCCTCGGCACCTCCCTCTGTGACTGGATCCTGAACTTCCTAACCCACAGACCACAATCAGTAAGGGTAGGCAACAACACCTCCTCTACAATCATCCTCAACACCAGTGCCCCACAAGGCTGTGTTCTCAGCCCTCTACTAAACTCCTTATACACCTATATAACAGTGTGGCCAAATTCCCCTCCAATTCGATTTTCAAGTTTGCTGATGACACTACCGTTGTGGGTCGGATCTCAAACAATGACGCGACAGAGTACAGGAATGAATTGAAGAATTTGGTGAACTGGTGCAGCAACAATAATCTCTCCCTCAACGTCAACAAAATGAAGGAGATTGTCATCAACTTCAGGAAGCGTAAAGGAGAACATGCCCCTGTCTGCATCAATGGGGACGAAGTAGTAAGGGTCGAGAGCTTCACGTTTTTAGGTGTCCACATCACCAACAACCTGTCCTGGGCCCCCATGCTGACACTATAGTTAAGAAAGCCCACCAACGCCTCTACTTTCTCAGAAGACTAAGGAAATTTGGCATGTCAGCGACGACTCTCACCAACTTTTCCAGATGCACCATAGAAAGCATTCTTTCTGGTTGTATCACAGCTTGGTATGGCTCCTGCTCTGCCCAAGAAGCAAGGAACTACAAAAGGTCATGAATGTAGCCCAATCCATCACTCAAACCAGCCTCCCATCCATTGACTCTGAATACACTTCCCGCTGCCTCGGTAAAGCAGCCAACATAATTAAGGACCCCAGACATTCTCTCTTTCACCTTCTTCCGTTGGGAAAAAGATACAGAAGTCTGAGGCCATGCACCGACCAACTCAAGAACATCTTCTTCCCTGCTGCTGTCAGACTTTTGAATGGACCTACCTTGCATTAAGTTGATCTTTCTCTACACCCTAGCTATGACTGTAACACTACATTTTGCACTCTCTCCTTTCCTTCTCTATGAACGATATGTTTTGTCTGTATAGCGCATGAGAAACAATACTTTTCACTGTATGTTAATATATGTGACAATAATAAATCAAATCAAATCAAATCAATGGGCTGAATGGCCTCCTTCTGCACTGTAGGGTTTCTATGGACCATACCCCACAGAAAGTTAGTTGGGAAGTTTGTGAATCTCCATATCACAAGAGGAATCAGCAGCTTTACAAGACTGGGAAGAAGGTTTATAGAATCCCTACAGTGAAGAAGTAGGCCATTCAGCCCATCAAATCTACACCGACAACAATCCCACCCAAGCCCTATCCTTGTAACCCCATGGAATCTCCCTGACATGAAGAGGAAATTCCACCCAGACCTGTTCCCCTTAACCTCAAGTATTTACCCCGCTAATCTCCCTAACCTGCAGATCCTGGGACACTGAGGGGGCAATTTAGCATGGCCAATCAACCTAACCTGTGCATCTTTGGAGTGTGGGAGGAAAGAGGAGCACCTGGAGGAAACCCAAGCAGACACGGGGAGAATGTGCAAACTCCACACAGACAGTGACCCAAGGCCGGAATTGAACCTGGGTCTCTGGCGCTATGAGGCAGCAGTGCTAACCACTGTGCCACCGTGCCGCCCATTGAAAGTACAGAAATATGTTTGACGAAGGATTTGATGCCGCACTCATTTACCATGACATACTTGTATCAATTTTCTTACTATGAATTGTGGCTGGTTTTGCAACCTATGTATAATAAAAGAAATGCTCTCAGTGGCAGTGGTGGCCATTGTATTGTGTCATTAGCACCCATGGAGCAAGCTTGATTTAATGTAACATTTGTAAGATCTCTTTCTTCAATTTTTGATTTTATGAAGTGACCCAGGGTAGAACGCAGTTTCTAATGATATAGTAGTCATGACTACCATTTGAACATTCAGCCACTGGTAGTGAAGTGACCCCTTCGAGACTGGGAATAATGCAGTGTTCTCTGTTACCTCTGATGAACGTTTATATTGGAACAGTAACCCTCTCACAAAGACATAATCTTCAAAATGGCTGATTTTCAGAAGGATTGAACCAGACAATTTTGTGGGGAAACTAATTTTTCTATTCATTCGTGGGACATGGGTGTCGCTGGCTCGGCTTGCATTTGTTGCCCATCCCTAGTTGCCCTTGAACTGAGTGGCTTGCGAGGTCATTTCAGGAAGTAGTTGAGAGTCAACCGCATTGCCATATCTCTGGAGTCACATGTAGGCCAGACCAGGCAAGGACGGCAGATTTCCTTCCTTAAAGGACATTAATGAACCAGATGGGTTTTTCCAACAATCAACAATGGTTTCATGGTCATTAGTAGATTCTTAATTGTAAATATTTTTATTGAATTCAAATTCCACCATCTGCTGTGGCAGGATTCAAACCCAGGTCCCCAGAACATTAACTGAGTTTCTGGATTAGAAGTCAAGAAATAATACCACTCCGTTATCGCCTCCCATTGGCAACATACCCATTGACATTGTCTACACTTCCCGCTGCCTCGGAAAAACAGCCAGCGTAATTAAGGACCCCACGCACCCCGGACATACTCTCTTTCACCTTCCATCGGGAAAAAGATACAACATCACAGAATCATAGAAACCCTACAGTGCAGAAACAGGCCATTCGGCCCATCAAGTCTGCACCGACCAGAAGTCTGAGGTCACGTACCAATCGACTCAAGGTCAGCTTCTTCCCTGCTGCCATCAGATTTCTGAATAGACCTACCATATATTAAGTTGATTTTTCTCTACACCCTAGCTATGACTGTAACACTACATTCTACACTCTCTCCTTTTCTTCTCTATGAACGGTATGCTTTGTCTGTATAGCACGCAACAAACAACACTTTTCCCTGTATCCCAGTACATGTGACAATAATAAATCAAATCAAATCAAATCAAATCAAATGTATGTACCTTACAGAGGCTTTACAAACAGTGAACCCTTTTGAAGGGATCGCTTGGCAGTCAATGGGAAGAAGAGACAAAGAAAGTCCTCAGTTTCTTGATCTCCCTTCTCCCTGATCTTTTCTTCTTATTTTAGGGTAACGTTGCCTGGGTGCAGATCCTCAGGAGTTGGCCACATCATGAATGAATGCACAGGACTGGAAAAGAACATCACGTTTCAATCGACCTGCCCCCTTTACGTCAGCACAAAGTGCTTTCATAGAATCATAGAATCCCTGCAGTGTAGAAGAGGCCTTTCAGCCCATTGACATGCACTGACTCCCTGACAGAGGATCTTACCCAGGACCTCTTCCCCACCCTATCCCTGTAACCCCACATATTCATCATGGCTAATCCATCCAACCTAGATGTCTTGGGACACTAAGGGGCAATTTAGCAATCTGTCCAGCAGAGACAGAGAGGGGGTTAGTCACTGAGGCCTACAATCAAACTAAATATTCACATGTGATAAGCTCCTTATAACTCCATGGACTAGATTTTTATGAGGTAGCATACATACCGCCTTCCTGACCGAAACATTTGCTGGCAGCCCATCGACTCAGTGGCACAATGGTTAGCACTACTGCCTCACAGCACCATAGACCCAGGTTCAATTCCTGGCTTGGGTGACTGTCTGTGTGGAGTTTGCATGCTCTCCCCGTGTCTGCGTGGGTTTCCTCCAGGTGCTCCAGTTTCCTCCCACAGTCAAAAAATGTGCAGGTTAGGTGGATTGGCCATGCTAAATTGCCCCTTAGTGTCCCGGATTGTGTAGGTGAGAAGAATTAACGGGGAAAATATGTGGGGTTATGGGGATAGGGCCTCGGTGGGATTGTTGTTGGTGCAAACTCGATGGGCCGAGTGGCCTCCTTCTGCACTGTGGGGATTCTATTCCATGATTCTTTGACTCATAGGCTGAGTGCCCTGTAAGCATTTTAGGTTGCAGTTATTGTTTTCCATTCATGGGATAGGGACATTACTGGCTGGGCCAGCATTTACTATCTATACCTAGTTACTCTTGAACTGAGTGTCTAGCCCGGCCATATCAGAGGACATTTTAGAGTCAACCACATTGCTGTGGGTCTGGAGTCACATGTAGGCCAGACCAGGTAAGGACGGCAGATTTCCTTTCCTCAAGGACATTAGTGAACAAGATTAGTTTTTACAACAATTGATGGTAGTTTCGTGGTCACCATTAGACTTTTAATTCCAGATTTTTATTTAATTCAAATTTCAACATCTGCCATGGTGGGATTCGAATCCAGGTCCCCAGAGTTTTGCTGGGCTATTCGTCCAGGGACAATACCAACATGCGACTATCTGCACCTAAAGTGTCAATTGTCTCAGGGCGGGACTTCCACCTCTATCTCGAAACAAGTACTGTGTTAGAGGGTCTAGTGGAAGGTTCCGATATATTAAGAGTTAACCTCGGACTCTGATCCCGGGAATGAAAAGCTTAATGTATGAGAAATGTCTGAGGACACTGGATCTGAACTCGATGGAGTTTAGAAGGTTGAGGGGGAATCTCATTGAAACTTACATAATACTGAAAGGCTTGGGTGGAGTGGACGTGGGGAAGATGCTTGCATTAGTCAGAGAGACTGGGATCTGAGGACACAGCCTCAGAGTAAAGGGAAGGCCCTTCAGAGCTGAGATGAGGAGGAATTTCTTCAGCCAGAGGATGGTGAATCTGTGGAATTCATTCCCGCAGAAGGCTGTGGAGGCCAGGTCATTGTTTAAGACAGAGATAGATATGTTCTTGATTGATAAGGGGATCAAAGGTTACCTGGAGAAGGTGGGAGAATGGGGTTGAGAAACCTATCAACCATGATTGAATGGTGGAGCAGACTCGATGGGCCGAATGGCCTAATTCTGTTCCTGTATCTTTGACCTTATGGATTGAGCACAGCCAGTGATTTGAGACGGCACCAAACCTATAGTCTAGGCCTGCAGTCTCGAGCAAGGTAGCAATATGTAAGAGCATGCCTGAATCCTCCGCTGTATGCGTGTATGTAATTAATGTGAATGAAGATTTCATGGTAACTTCTACAAGACTGCTTAATGGTATCTGAGTGGTACACACCACAGGTAGCTGCATAGCTCTAAGGTTCGCTGGCAGCTCTGCGGTCCCAGCTGTGTCAGGCTCAAGCAGTGTATCCTGATGGGACCACCAACAGGCCCAGAAAAGGAGAGGTGATGGAGCCTGAACTGATGGGTAAGTCTAAGGGTTGAAGTGGTTGTGGTGGGGGAAGCGGGGGGGGCATGTTTCAGAGGTCAAGGGGGAAGGGTTAAAGGAGGGGTATGGCTGTGTTGGTGCACGCATGTGCAGCACAGTAGTTAGCACTGCTACCTCAGAAGGGACCCAGGTTCAATTCCAGCCATAGGCACATTCTCTCTGTGTTAATTTCCTCCGGGAGCTCTGGTTTCCTCTCATAGTCCAAAGATGTGCAGGTTAGGTGAATTGGCCATGCTAAATTGCCCTTAGTGTCCAAAGATATACGGGTTAGGTGGATTGGCCATGCTAAATTGCCCCTTAGTGTCCAAAGTTTTGCAGGTTAGGGGAATTGGCCATGCTAAATTATCCCTTAGTGTCCAAAGATGTGCAGGTTACGTGGATTGGCCATGGTAAATCCATTGGGTACAGGGATAGACACAGTAAGAAGTCTCACAACACCAGGTAAAGGTCCAACAGGTTTATTTGGAATCACGAGCTTTCAGGGCACTGCTGAAAGGTGAGTGTATCTCTACATCATGGCTACAGGGATAGAGGCAGCAGGTAGGCCTGGATAGGATACTCTTTCAGAGAGATGATACAGACTTGATGGGTTGAATGGCCTCCATCTGCACAGTGGGAGTTCCTTGGTTTTAGGACATTCTATTTTCTCCGTTTTATTCTGATTGGCAGCTGCTGAAGTCCTTCTGGATTAGAATTCCTCGTCAGTGACATCTGGGAGTTAAAATCAAGGCTGATGAATCTGTGCTGGCCAATTATCGACTAGTCTGCCTCCTAATCAGCAGTAGCAGGATTGAAGGAGTCATCCATAACGCCATTGAACTTCTTCATTCAGGTTTCGCTGGAACCACTCCTCAATTTCCATTAAAACACAAGAGCTGCCTGCTCAGAGAAATGAGAGTTGCTACCCTTGACATCGAGGCAACATTCCATCAACTTTGGCACCAGCGAGCCCTCGCAAAACTGAAGTTAATGGAGTTGTTATAAAGCGGAGATTGATCCCCCCTCTGAGAACTAACACCGAAACACTCAGAGAGGAGTACATCGCTCTATAATCTGTAAAGCCTGTGTGTGTGGAATTGTGTGACCTGCCCTTCAGTACCCCTAGTGGTTAAATACAAAATAAATCCCTGACGCTCTCTCTAAAATCAACACGTAAAAATGTATTTATCTAACTAACAGTGAGCAAATTAACTAAACTATTAACAAACCAAATACATCCCTTTTGGCTATTAACTATTCCCAAATAAAACCAGATTCTGATGGTATGTTGTTCAAATTAATACAATTCCCACTCATTAACAAAATAAAATTTAGTCACTCTCTAAATTACAACCAGGTTTTGTATCTTCTGGAATATTCTGGGCTTTCTCTGTTGGTTTTTCTGTCTGGAACTTCTTTCTTCTTTGGTACCTTTGCTCTCTAGATGGTGCTTTCTCTAAGACATAGATGAAGTTATGAGAGCCAGCGATTCTCTGTCGAGAGAGAGAGTTGAGAGTTGAGAGCTGTGAGATCTGGCAGGTGGCAATTGCTCTCGCTTCTTTGTCCCACTGCCCCCTCCTTTTAGACCCGTGATGACATATCAATATTTCCCACAATAGGATTGGTCCTAGGTTGTCAAAACCATCAGATTTAAATTTAATAGGTTTTTGGTATCTAAATGCCTGATTCAAATTGATTGGCTAAATTCAAAAAGCCCGTTGTCTTGGTAAAAACTGCTGCTTGGCCTTTGGATACAAATGTTTCAGTTTGGGCTCTCTGTGTACTTGCATTTTAAATTTCTAAGCACAGGAAAAACACCACCTTTTAACGGGACCATGTTGTGCTCCCCCCCCCACCGCCCCCGGAGCATTTTACCATTTTACCATTTTAACAAACACCAAATTCTAACTTCCTACCTCCCAACCTACAACGACTCTATCCAACTTTGCAACAGAGTTCATAGGGAATGTCTTCATATAGTTCAAATCATACAAGACAAAAAGAAAGGCCTACCTTATATCGTCTTCTTCAAACTCTCAAAGCACTTTATAGCCAATTAATTATGTAGTCACTGTTGTAATGTAGAAAGCACAGCAGTGGGTGGCACGGTGGCACAGTGGTTAGCACTGCTGCCTCACAGTGCCAGGGGCCCGGGTTCGATTCCAGCCTTGGGTCACTGTCTGTGTGGAGTTTGCACGTTCTCCCCGTGTCTGCGTGGGTTTCCTCCGGGTGTTCCGGTTTCCTCCCAAAGTCCGAAGATGTGCTGGTTTGGTTGATTTGCCATGCTAAGTTGCCCCTTAGTGTCAGGGGATTAGCAGGGTAAGTATGTGGGGTTATGGGCACAGGGCCTGGGTGGGATTGTGTTCGGTGCACACTTGATGGGCCGAATGGCCTCCTTCTTCATGTAGGGATTCTATGATTCTATTTTAGCCAAGTTGCGCAGAGCAAGCTCCCACAATCAGTCATGTGATAATGAGCAGGTAACTTGTTTTTGTGATGTTGTTTGAGGGATAAATATTGGCCAGAACATTTCAGTTAACTTCCTCACTCTTCTTCAAATAGTGCCACGGGATCACTTACATCCAACGGAGAAAGTAGCTGGAACTACAGCCTAATGTCTGACCCAAAACATGGCACTTCCAGCAATGCAGCATTCTCTCAGCGCTGCACTGAAGCATCAACCTTGGTTCTTGTGCTTAAGCCCTAGCGTTGGACTTGAATCCAGAAGCTTCTGATACAGAAGCGAGAATAGAAAAAAGAAAGGTTATTTATTAGTCGCAAGTAGGCTTACATTGACACTGCAATGAAGTTACTGTGAAAATCCCCTCGTCACCTCACTCCAGTGTCTGTTCAGGTACACTGAGGGAGAATTTAGCATAGCCAATGCTAACCTAGCCATACAATACAAACCAACCAAGCCACAACTGACACAAAAATAGCCATCGGACTTTGGACCATATGACTTTTGAACAAGAGTGAATCCAATTATCTCCATTCACCTTCAATGGAGGCCACCATTGACTTGATGTTGAAATGGACTAGCTACATCAACAGTACAGGGACTGGGCATTCTATACTGAGCAGTTCACCTCTTACTTCCTCAAACCATAGCGACCATCTACAAGGCTCAAGTTAGAATATCCACCACTTACCTGGACAGGCAATCACAGTAACGTTTAAGAAGCCCAGTGTCAGAAGGACAGATCACTGCATTGACATCCCAGTTGCTGGACTCATTAGTCTGCCCTGTGCTACCAATTAGACACTCAAGAGCACCAATGTCATGGGAACGTTGTCACTTTCAGGTTTTCCTGCAAGTTACATGATGGGTGGAACTTTCCAGCCCTTTCCACTGGTGGGATCTTCCAGTCCTGGTAAAGCCGACACCCTGAGGTGGGATGAGCGAACGACGCAAAAACGCCAGAGACTTCAGTGGGACCGAAAGATCCCACCGGCGGCCAACAGCAAGCAGTCTCTGCCATGGGAAAACACATCAGGGGTGAGGGAGGGAGGGAGGGAGGGAGGGAGGGAGGGAGGGGGAATAGGGTGGGAATCCTGCTCTGTACCATGACTAAAAGTTAGCTCCACTCACCTGATGAAGGAGCAGCGTTCCAAAAGCTCATGATTCCAAATAGACCTGTTGGACTTTAACCTGGTGCTGTGAGACTTCTTACTGTGATTAAGACAAATCAATGCAGGGTCCAATTCATAGATTTACAATATAGTAGCGCAGTGGTTGTGCTACTGGACTATTCCAAATGCTGGGACTAACAATCTGATAACGCGAGTTCAAATCCCTCTGGGGTCGCTGAAGAATTTGCATTCAATTAATTAAACAAAAGCTGGAATTAAAAGCAAACACGAGTTTCAGTGATGGTGATTCTGTACGTACCAGACCGTGAGAAAAGCCCACCTGCTTTTTTAAGGTCCATAAGAAGTCTCACAACACCAGGTTGAAATCCAACAGGTTTATTTGGTAGCACTAGCTTTCAGAGTGTCACTCCTTCAGGTGAGTGGGAGTTCTGTTCACAAACTCAATTTACAAGATAATGGTTGGAATGCGAGACTTTACAGGTAATCAAGTCTTAAAGGTACAGACAATGTGAGGGGAGAGAGGGTTAAGCACAGGTTAAAGAGATGTGTATTGTCTCCAGACAGGACAGTTAGTGAGATTTTGCAAGCCCAGGCAAGTCGTGGGGGTTACGGATAGTGTGACATGAACCCAAGATCCCGGTTGAGGCCGTCCTCATGTGTGTGGAACTTGGCTATCAGTCTCTGCTCAGCGACGCTGCGTTGTCGTGTGTTGTGAAGGCCGCCTTGGAGAATGCTTACCCAAAGATCAGAGGCTAAATACCCGTGGCCGCTGAAGTATTCCCCAACAGGAAGAGAACACTCTTGCCTGATGATTGTTGAGTGGTGTTCATTCATCCGTTGTCTGCATGGTCTCCCCAATGTACCATGCCTCGGGACATCCTTTCCTGCAGCGTATCAGGTAGACAACGTTGGCGAAGTCGCAAGAGTATGTACCGTGTACCTGGTGGATGGTGTTCTCACGTGAGATGATGGCATCCGTGTTGATGATCTGGCATGTCTTGCAGAGGTTGCTGTGGCAGGGTTGTGTGGTGTCATGGTCACTGTTCTTCGGAAGGCTGGGTAGTTTGCTGTGGACAATGGTCTGTTTGAGGTTGTGTGGTTGTTTGAAGGCAAGAAGTCGGGGTGTGGGGATGGCCTTGGCGAGATGTTCGTCTTCATCAATGACATGTTGAAGTCTCCAGAGAAGATGTCGTAGCTTTTCCGCTCCGGGGAAGTACTGGACGACGAAGGGTACTCTGTCCGCCGTGTCCCGTGTTCGTCTTCTAAGGAGGTCGGTGCGGTTTTTCACTGTGGTGCGTCGGAACTGTCGATCTTTGAGTTGAGCACCATATCCTGTTCTTATGAGGGCGTCTTTCAGCGTTTGTAGGTGTCTGTGGTGATCCTCCTCATCTGAGCAGATCCTGTGTATACGGAGGGCTTGTCCGTAGGGGATGGCTTTTTTAACGTGTTTTGGGTGGAAGTTGGAGAAGTGGAGCATCGTGAGGTTATCCGCGGGCGTGCGGTACAGTGAAGTGCTGAGGTGACCGTCCTTGATGGAGATGAGTGTGTCCAAGAACGCAACCGATTCCGGAGAGTAGTCCATGGTGAGTCTGATGGTGGGATGGAACTTGTTGATGTCATCATATAGTTGTTTCAGTGATTGTTCACCATGAATCCATGAGTCTCTAAGGTCCTTCAGGGAAAGAAAGTTGTCAGCCTCATCCAGCCTGGCCAACATATCATTCCATACCCAAGCATTGTGGCCAATTGTTAACTGCTCTCTGAAGTGAGAGAGCCATCTCCAGCCTCGGCTGACTGTCGTGTCGAGTTTGCACATTCTCCCCGTGTCTGCGTGGGTTTCCTCCGGGTGCTCCTGAAGTACCGTGTACAGCTATGGTCTCCTTACTTGCGAAAGGATATACTGGAGGGGGTGCAGAGGAGATTCACTAGGTTGATTCCGGAGTTGAGAGGGTTGGCTTATGAGGAGAGACTGAGTAGACTGGGGCTATACTCATTGGAATTCAGAAGAATGAGGGGAGATCTTATAGAAACATATAAGATTATGAAGGGAATAGATAAGATAGAGGCAGGGAAGTTGTTTCCACTGGCGGGTGGAAGTAGAACTAGGGGGCATGGCCTCAAAATAAGGGAAGCAGATTAGAACTGAGTTGAGGAGGAACTTCTTCATACAAAGGGTTGTGAATCTGTGGAATTCCCTGCCCAGTGAAGCAGTTGAGGCTACCTCATTGAATGTTTTTAAGGCAAGGATAGATACATTTTTGAACAGTAAAGGAATTAAGGGTTGTGGTGAGCGGGTAAGTGGAGCTGAGTCCATGAAAAGATTAGCCATGATCTTATTGAATGGCGGAGCAGGCTCAAGGGACCAGATGGCCTACTCCTGCTCCTAGTTCTTATGTTCTTATGCTCCGATGTCTTCCCATATTCCAAAAGTCGTGCTGGTTAGGTTCATTGGCAATGCTAAATTCTCCCTCAGCGTATCCCAACAGATTTGATTTGATTTGATTTAATTTAATTTATTATTGTCACATGGGTTAGCATACAGTGAAAAGTATTGTTTCTTGCGTGCTATACAGACAAAGCATACCGTTCATAGAGAAGGAAAGGAGAGAGTGCAGAATGTAGTGTTACAGTCACAGCTAGGGTGCAGAGAAAGATCAACTTAATGCGAGGTAGGTCCATTCAAAAGTCTGACATCAGCAGGGAAGAAGTTGTTCTTGAGTTGGTTGGTACGTGACCTTAGACTTTTGTGTCTTTTTCCCGACGGAAGAAGGTGGAACAGAGAATGTCCAGGGTGTGTGGGGTCTTTAATTATGCTGGCTGCTTTGCCGAGGCAGCGGGAAGTGCAGACAGAGCCAATGGATGGGAGGCTGGTTTGCGTGATGGATTGGACTACATTCACAACCTTTTGCAGTTCCTTGCAGTCTTGGGCAGAGCAGGAGCCATACCAAGCTGTGATACCACCAGAAAGGATGCTTTCTATGGTTCATCTGTAAAAGTTGGTGAGAGTCGTCGCTGACATGCCAAATTTTCTTTGTCTTATGAGAAAGTAGAGGCGTTGGTGGGCTTTCTTAACTATAGTGTCGGCATGGGGGGAACCAAGACAAGTTGTTGGTGATCTGGACACCTAAAAACTTGAAGCTCTCGACCTTTTCTACTTCGAACAGGCGCCGGAGTGTGGCGACTAGGGGATATTCATTGCAATGTTAATGTGAGCCGACTTGTGACAATAATAAATAAACTTACAAAAATGTTTCTCATCCTGTTAATAGGATGCAGATGAAGGCCTGACCAGAATCCATCCCCCTGTCCCTACTGTGCCCCCCGACCCCCTGCTGCTGCACCTCGCCCCACCGCCCCCCCCCCTCCCCCCACCCACAGCCTCCCCAACCACCACCCAACCATCTGCACCACCAGTGGGATTTCACACCAGTCCAAAACGGTCAGGACCACCGTGGTGCACAGATGTCAGAATGTAGCTGCAGGAGGCCTGTGCAGGCCTGTGAAGACTGGGCAGCAGGTGTCCAGTGACTTCAATCCGAGAACGCCAAGTACAGCAGCGGGCAGGTAGGGCATGGACCAGAATGCGGGTGGTACGATTGGGCGGTAATGGTCTGTGCTGGGGTTGTGATTACAGCGGGGGGGAGGGGAATGAAGAGGCAGAGCAAGTGCGGAGGTCTGGGGATGTTGCGGACGTTGTGGGGTCAGGGGGCGGGGGGGGGGGGGTGGATGGTGTGTGGGGGAGGAGGGAAGTTTTAGGGGAATGAGTGAGATGCTGTGGAAGTGTGGAATGGGTGAGCTAGTCTGCAGTTGGGGGGGTGGGAAGAGCCGTGGAGGAGTGTGGACAGGGTGGGGGAGATGTTTTTTTAAATTTGGTTTGATTTGATTTATTATTGTCACATGTATTAACATACAGTGAAAAGTATTGTTTCTCGCACGATATACAGACAAAGCATACCGTTCATAGAGAAGGAGAGGAGAGATTGCAGAATGTAGTGTTATAGTCATAACTGGGGTGTAGAGAGGTAGGTCCACTCAGAAGTCTGACAGCAGCAGGGAAGAAGCTGTTCTTGAGTCGGTTGGTACATGACCTCAGACTTTTGTATCTTTTTCCCGAAAGAAGAAGGTGGAAAGGAGAATGTCCGGGGTGCGTGGGGTCCTTAATTATGCTTTGCCGAGGAAGCGGGAAGTGTAGACAGAGTCAATACAGTCATAGCTAGGGTGTAGAGAACTTGTGTAGGTGAAATGGGCATGAGGGGGGGAGTGGGGGTGGGGGGGGGGGGTGAGGGGGGGGGTGGGGTGGGGGGGGGTGCTGCCGGGGGTGGGGGGGGGGTGGTGGGGGTGAGGGGGGGGGTGTGTAGGGGGGGGGGACCTGCTGGGGGTGGTGGGGGGGGTGAGGGGGGGGTGCTGCCGGGGATGGGGGGGGGGGGCGGGTGAGGGGGGGTGGGGGTGGGGTGGGGGGTGCTGCCGGGGGGGGGGGGGGGGGGGGGGGGGGGTGGGGGTGAGGGGGGGGGGTGGGCGTTGGTCAATAGGTTTGGTGTTTCGCGCCGGCCCTTGGCGTGAACAAGACGTGTCACGATGGTCGGGAGCACAAATCACACTGCTCGGAAACAGTTGTTCCCACTCTTGTTGCATTTCCCCCACCCCCACTCCCCTCGCCTGCCCTTAAATGCTTCAACGTACCGCAGGGGAGGGTGGAATCTGCCAAACAGCCACCCTCACTGAGAGGAGAGACAATGAAGGGCTTCAGTTTACATCCAAAAGCCGCTATTTCGAGACTCAGATATTTAAGGGCCCTCAGGCTGAATGTGTTCTGCACCCAATAATCAGGCACAATTCCGACCCCAATGCACCTTCCATGACCCAGTTCCTGTCTGCTCTCAGGGACCCTCAGATAAGTAGAAATCTCTGCGATTTACCTTTATTTAGTCTGTTAATTAGTCTCCTTTAATTAAACTATAAATCATTCCTGCTAGTATTTTCATGTTTGCAATTACAGCGACTTGAGAATGTTAATGAGGTCCAGGCCTGGAGCAGACTCGGGCAATTTTTTCTCTGTTCCTGGAATTAAGTTATAATTTATTTCCAAACATGGAGATTTTACAAGGGAACAACGTGCCTGAATTGCTGCATAATTCTCAACGCAGTAAAGCGATCTGTCTGAGCAGAAGGCCATTCTGTTTTGTTCGGGTGTTTTATGTTGCTAAATTACTGCTGATCACAGGTAACCTCAAGGCATGTGTATTATGAAAAGGAAGGACTGTTACTGGGTGGCACAGAAAATAATATGTTGATGGATAGGATCAAGGGATGAAAGGAAGTAGGGAGAGAGGAAACGCTCGAGGAGAAAGGGAAGTGGGGGGTTGGGAGAAAGAGAGAAAACAAGGGAAGAAAAGAAAGAGGAAGAGAGGTGTGGTGAACCATAGATGGTCAGCACTATGGGTACTTGTAGATATGTTACTGTTGTCACTGTTGGGGTTAGGGTTGGGGTGTTCTACCTGTTGATATTGTTCTGTGGTACACTCCAGTTGGCTCCGCCTACCTGGAGGAGTATAAAGGTCACTGCACTGCCTGGTGACCCTTTAGTCTGGGATTGTATTGTATATAGTGTGCTCCATTCTTGTTAGTAATAAAAGCCTTTATTTCCCGGGTACGATCCAGCCTCCCGAGTGATTTAATCGCGCATCAAGAGGAAAAAGAGAAAAGAGGGAAGAGTGGGAGAGGGCGGCATGGTTAGCAATGCTGTCTCACAGCATCAGGGACCCGGGTTCGATTCCCGGCTCGGGTCACTGTCTGTGTGGAATTTGCACGTTCTCCCCGTGTCTGCGTGGGTTTCCTCCAGATGCTCCGGTTTCCTCCCACAATCCAAAGATGTGCGGGTTAGATTGATTGGCCGTGCTAAATTGCCCCTTAATGTCAGAGGGATTAGCAGGGTAAACATGTGGGGTTACAGGAATAGGGCCTGGGTGGGATTGTTGTCGGTGCAGACTCAATGGGCCAAATGACCTCCTTCTGTACTGTAGGGATTCGAAGAGAATCGGAGAAGATGCCATAATTAGGGGAATGTTGGTATCTCAGAGGGTACCTAAGAAGAGAAGGATTCCCCATTTGTTGTGTATATGGAGAATAACACTTAGAAACATTCGATAAATGAATGTGACTTTATTGTGCTGCATTCTCAATCATACATGCTGCTTTTCTGTTTCCTGCTCAGCATTGCACAATATCATTCCCTTGCAAACATTGCTATGGCAGGCCTCTCCGGTGAGTCAAAAGGTACAAATATATAACACCAGTGCCCAGGCCAATATTTATCTCTCAACCAGCACCGTGAAGACAGTGAAGGACTGATGAAAGTTATATAAGTGGAGGTGAGGCGGTGGAGGAATTTGAAAACCAGAATGAGAATTTCTTCCCCATGCAAACAATGCTTGCCTCGGAGGTTTCAGATTACATAGTGAGAACTGGCCACCTGGATTCATAATACATACCCCAGTCACACAAAACTTGGGGGTCAGAGAATGCTGTCCCCCAGTGAAACTGACATCTCCTGTCATTCAGAGGACTTCAAAGCAGTCTGCTCACACCTGGGGCTTCTGAGATAGAGAGAGCAAGGGAGTCTCTCCCATGAAACTGACATCTCCTGTCATTCAGAGGACTTCAAAGCAGTCTGCTCACACCTGGGGCTTCTGAGACAGAGAGAGCAAGGGAGTGTCTCTCATGAAACTGACATCTCCTGTCAATTAGAAGACTTCAAAGGGGTTTGCTTACACCTGGGGCTTCTGAGTGAGCACAAGGGAATCTCCTGAATGAAACTGACACGTCCTGTCAGTCAGTGGACTTCAACGGGGTCGACTCACACCTGGAGCTTCTGAGAGAGAGAGAGCAAGAGAATTCCCTCCATTAGACTGACATGTCTTGTCAGTCAACGGACTGGGTTGCCTCCAGGTGCTCCGGTTTCCTCCCGCAGTCCAAAAATGTGCGGATTAGATGCATTGGCCATGCTAAATTGCCCCTAAGTGTCCAGGATACGTAAATTAGAGGAATCAGCAGGGTAAATATGTGGGCTTACGGGGATAGCGCCTAGATGGGATTGTTGTCGGTGCAGACTCAATGGGCCAAATGGCCTCCTTCTGCACAGTAGGGATTCTATGATTCTATGAATCAAGGCCATTTGGCCCTTGAAGGATTCTGCCATTCTGTAAGATTATGCTGATCTACCGCAACTCTACCTTCCTGCATCAACCTTTTATTTCTTAATTCCCTTGGTGTCCAACAATCTGGGAATTATCATCTTGAGTGCACTCAACAGCTGAGCATCCACAACTCTCCAGGTTAGAGAATGTCAAAGCTTCACAACTCTTTGAGTGAAGACATTTTTCCTTCCCCCAGTCCAAAACGGTCGGCCCCGTGTTGTGAGATGGTGATCCCACAGGAGCCTCCATCCATTGACTCTGTCTACACTTCCCGCTGCATCGGGAAGACAGTCAGCTTAATCAAGGACCCCTCGCACCCCGGATATACTCAAGGATTTTATAGCCTCACTCGTCCCGAAACCATAACATCCCGCCCGAGGTCAATGGACCTCCCCATGCTCCGCCCTTCACCCGGTCCGATCCCTGTGGAGGGTGGGGCGGTAAAATTCCGGCCTATATTCTGCACACTACCCTTTCCTTCACCCCTGTGTACTCTATGAACGGTATGCGTTGTCTGTATAGTGCGCAAGAAACAATACTTTTCACTGTATCCCAGAACTCGTGACAATAATAAGTTTAAGTTTAATTTATTAGTGTCACAAGTAGGCTTACATTAACACTGCAATGAAGTTACTGTGAAATTCCCCTAGTCGCCACACTCCGGCGCCTGTTCGGGTACACTGAGGGAGAATTTAGCATGTCCAATGCACCCTAACCAGCACATCTTTCGGACTGTGGGAGGAAACCGGAGCACCCGGAGGAAGCCCACGCCGACACGGGGAGAACGTGCAAACTCCACACAGACGGTGACCCAAGCCGGGAATCGAAAACGGATCCCTGGCACTGTGAGGCAGCAGTGCTAACCACTGTGCCACTGTGCCACCCTCAAATCAAATCAAATCAAATCAATTATTTTGTAACAAAAATTAAAACTCCATTTGCCTTCCTAATTGCTTGCTCTACCAAACTGCTAACTGTCCCAATAGAAGGTCCTGCTGGAGGCAAACACTTTGCAGTTTCTTGCCTTATAGAACCATAGAATCCTACAGTGCAGGAGGAGGCCATTCGGCCCACTGAGTCTGCACCGACAACAACCCCACCCAGGCCCAATCCCCGTAACCCCATTTATTTACCCTAGCTAATCCCCCTGACTCAAAGAGACAACTTTGCACGGCCAATCCACCTAACCCGCACATCTTTGGACTGTGGGAGGAAACCGGAGCACCCGGAGGAAACCCACACAGACACGGGGAGAACGTGCAGACTCCACACAGACAGTAACCCGGGAATCGAGCCATTGTACCACCGTGCCGCCCACATGAATGAAAAATTCTGTTCTTTGCCGAGGTGGACAAATGAACACAACGTTACATTGGCTTGACCCAGGGATAGATGCTGACAGGTGAGTGCGGAATGCAGTATTCCCCCCGCACCTGTACACACATGAATAAACAAGAAGAAAATTAATCTACTTCAAACGTTACTGCCAAGACAAAACAAACTTCACTTTAGTTCAGAATCTGTTGAGGAAACCGGCCGGCTTGCTTCACGTGAAGTGCTAATGAAGTTGAGCATGCGGACTGGGCGGAAAGTATCGCTTCCGAAGACATTGACCCAGCAAACAGACTAAAATAGATCAGAAGATGCAGAGGGTAATGAGAGTAAGGAATTGCACAGATTGAGCTGGGCTGCTCGAAGAGGAGAAACAGCTGCAAGGCTGAAGGTGTCACTTAGCATCGGTCTCCAGTCTGAAACGTGCCAAGTGGGGTCAGCAGCATAGAAACAGGAGAGGCTCAATGATAGGACAAAATGAAGTATCGTCCTCCGCCATACAAACAGGCTCAGCAGTGAGTGTGCATGCATAAGGTGGCTCTCACTGAAGAACATGTTACATTACCTTAAATGGAGAGTGTAAAATTGAATTGCAATGGCTCAGGGCCTCAGCTGTCTCATGTTGGATTGAAAATGCCTGTGACAACATTGGTAATGCATATTTGACCAGCCCCTGCGGTGCGCCGCAGGAATCAGGATTATAAGAAATGTCTTCAATGAATCATTTTAACTCTGACCCATTCCAAAGAGGGAAGAAATGAAATCCTTGCGGATGAAGGTGGACGGTTAGACAAACACACAAACACTGACAGACAGCAAAAGACCCTTTGGTCCATCCAGCCTTTCCCACACGGTCATGATGCCTTGTGTGTCACGATATCTAAACCTTCCGCCAATCCCAGCCCCACCTGGCCTGGGAGAGGCAAGAAAAACAGATAAAAGGCCAAAAAATATAATCAGAAAATGCTGGGAATACTGGCATCATTTGTGGTATAGAAAACAGAGGTAACGTTCCAGGTTAGTGACCATGGAAGCAAAGCGAGTCGGCAAAGTTAAGATATATATCGGCCATAGAAATCATAGAAACCCTACAGCGCAGAAGGAGGCCATTCAGCCCATCGAGTCTGCACCGACCACAATCCCACCTAGGCCCTACCCCCACATATTTACCTGCTAATCCCTCTAACCTACGCATTTTAGGATTCTAAGGGGCAATTTTTAACCTGGCCAATCAACCTAACCCGCACATCTTTGGAAGGAAACCGGAGCAAACCCACGCAGACACGAGGAGAATGTGCAAACTCCACACAGACAGTGACCCGAGCCGGGAATCGAACCCGGGACCCTGGAGCTGTGAAGCAGCAGTGCTAACCACTGCGCTACCGTGTCACTGAATGGTGCAAAGGGCTCGAGGGGCTGACTGGCCTACCCCTGTTCCTCAAACCAAAGTAAAGCATTAGAAAAAAGAACTTTTGGAAAGAAATATATGCTTTTTTTCAAAGGATCACTTGAAAGCATTTGCAAATGATTTTTATTATTGATGTGGAGATGCCACCTGATGAAGAAGCAGCGTTCCAAAAGCTCATGATTCCAAATAAACCTGTTGGACTTTAACCTAATTTACTATTGTCACATGTATTGAGATACAGTGAAAAGTATTGTTTCTTGTGTGCTATACAGACAAAGCATACCGTTCATAGAGAAGAAAAGGAGAGAGTGCAGAATGTAGTGTTACAGTCATAGCTAGGGTGTGGAGAAAGGTCAACTTAATGCAAGGTAGGTCCATTCAAAAGTCTGACAGCAGCAGGGAAGAAATTGTTCTTGAGTCGGTTAGTACGTGACCTCAGACTTTTGTATCTTTTCCCGACGGAAGAAGGTGGAAGAGAGAATGTCCGGGGTGCCTGGGGCCCTTGATTATGCTGGCTGCTTTTCTGAGGCAGCGGGAAGTATAGACAGAGTCAATGGATGGGAGGCTGGTTTGCGACTGACTACACTCGAAAAACCTGGCACGTTATCCTGCTCACCACCCTACCTAACCCCCAGAGCGGCTGCAATTGCATTTTGGGCTTTTTTTCAATGTCGTTACTCAGCCAAATGGAACAATGATGCCATCTGAAAGACAGCAATTCCAGCAGTGTAGCACATCCTCAGTGCATCATTCAAGTGCTGTCTTGGCACTCTGCCTGTGATGTGAACTGATGCTTTGTGCCTTGGTGGTCAGCGATGTAATGAATGACCCCCGGGCCCAGGGCGGGAGCCCCGTTTGGCACATGGCTGGTTTGCGTGTTGGACTGGGCTACGTTCGCATCCCTTTGTAGTTTCTTGCGGTCTTGGTCGGAGCAGGAGCCATACCAAGCTGTGATGAGTCCATGATACATCTGTGATATATACATCAAAAGATAATAGAGAGTAGCTGAATAAGTTAAATTTATGGTGAACTATACAATCTGTTGAAATGACCTTGCACTCGATCTCTGGGAGGTCATTTCCGACTGCACCAGCCTGTGTATTTTGCCATTTGTCAGTGACCCGTGGCGTGTTTTCTTTTTGCGGAGTCGCTTAATTCCAACTGACCGACTTTCTGAAGGCGTGGGAAGGGGCAGGGAGAATTGGAAAAGTCAAGCAGGAGGTCCAGACAAAACTGAAGCCAGGGAATCCTGCACCTTCTTGGATTGCTGTTTTCAACAGTAAAACACGTGGCCTGCAGATACTGCCATGTGCCAAACGGGGCTCCCGCCCTGGGCCCGGGGGTCATTCATTACATCGCTGACCACCAAGGCACAAAGCATCAGTTCACATCACAGGCAGAGTGCCAAGACAGCACTTGAATGATGCACTGAGGATGTGCTACACTGCTGGAATTGCTGTCTTTCAGATGGCATCATTGTTCCATTTGGCTGAGTAACGACATTGAAAAAAAGCCCAAAATGCAATTGCAGCCGCTCTGGGGGTTAGGTAGGGTGGTGAGCAGGATAACGTGCCAGGTTTTTCGAGTGTAGTCAGTCGTTGAATCCAATGGACAACAGGCTACACATCATCCCATTCCCTGAGGAGACAGATCGAAGCTCACCCCTCAGATAATTCAGCCAAAATCTTTGCAGCTAACTCACTGGGAATGAGATTATTTTGCCCATCACACTTCCTACTGCCGATGGACACCAATGTTTTTGAGCCTTTATTCCACCCCATCAGGAAAATCTGTTACATACTTGGACGAACAATTAAAAGACACCGAGGTCGCGAATCTCCCATTGCGACCCACAACTTTTCTGGCGGGTCGTGGTGAGAGACACGTGACTGTGGCCTTGAACAGGGATTTGTGCAAGTGCAATAGCAGCTGAGTTACAGAGAGAGATTGAATAGGTTGGGACTTTATTCCCTGGAGCGTAGAAGATTGAGGGGAGATTTGATAGAGGTGAGGTGTATAAGATTTTGATGGGTATAGATAGAGTGAATGCAAGCAGGCTTTTTCCGCTGAGGCTCGGGGAGAAAAAAACCAGAGGGCATGGGTTAAGGGTGAAAGGAGAAAAGTTTAAAGGGAATATTCTCTTCTTCAAGCAGAGAGTGGTGGGAGTGTGGAATGAGCTGCCGGATAAAGTGGTAAATGCGGGGTCACTTTTAACATTTAAGAAAAACTTGGACGGGTTCATGGATGAGAGCGGTGTGGAGGGATATGGTCCAAGTGCAGGTCAGTGGGACTAGGCATAAAATGGTTCGGCACAGACAAGAAGGGCCAAAAGGCCTGTTTCTGAGCTGTAATTTTCTATGGTTCTATGCTGGTAACACATGCGCATCTCCCAGAGCCGGCGAACAGTCGCCGGTCAGACCACGCTGGAAACCGGCGGGAAGGCAGGTAAGTGATTCAAATCTTTTCGGCATGTATTTTAAATATGTATATGACTTAATTATCGGGACCTATCAGGTCCCAATTGAATCCCCCACCCCCCCAGGAGTACTTCATTCCAGCGGGATTCAGACTAGCTCCCCACATTTGGGGAACGAGCAGGGGGGACCCCGCCAGAATGAAGGGGGGGCAATCGGGCCCCCCAGGTGTTCGGGCGATGGGGGGGGTGATGCCCCCTGGGCATGGTCACCCTGGCAGTGCCAGCCTGTGCCCCCTGGCACTGCCCAAGGGACAATGTACCCATGCCCAGGGGGCACCTTGGCACTGCCCACAAGGCATTGGGCAGTGCCAAGGGGGGGGGGGCCTTTGTGGACAGGGCCCAGGTGCAATCAGTGGTGGGGGGAGGGGTCCCGCTGCCACTCTGCAGACAGGATCAGTCTGGGATGGAGGGACGGCAGCGATTACGGTGGGCTGGGGGCGGGGAGGCCTGCCGAGGGGGGCCTGCCTCCGGGGGTGTCTGACTCCGTTGGTGGGTCAGTGGGGGGGAGTCTGCCGGGGTGAGGGAGGGGTGGGGGGATTGCCACAGCTGGGGGGGGGGGGGGGGGGGGGGGGGCAGGGCCTGGACATCGGGATGCTCCAGGATTGAGGGAGGGTCAGGGCTGACCCAGGAATTGCTGTGGGGGCCACGATCGGGCCATGGGGGTGGCTGGAGGGGTAGCACTGCGGGTGTCCCAGGCTGGCCAGCGATTGAGTTGGCCAGCAAATGGGAGGTTGACAGTTTGGGGCACTGCGCATGCGCAGAGTTTCAGAGCTGTCAGACTCCAGCACGAATAGGCACCGCCCCCCCTGGGTTTTTAATGAGATTCATGACTAGGACTTCTTCAATGCACAGAGTGTGAAGATACAAGTGAGAAGCTGAATTGTCAGAACAGTCAGGACTTAGAACAGTTTTCCCGCCAATTCAGCACTTTTTGGAGAATCACCTCCATGGATACCAAGATGGCCAAATCAACAATTTAGTGATATAGAATCATAGAATCCCTACAATGCAGAAGGAAGCCATTCAGCCCATCTAGTTTACACCAACACCGACAAAACAACTCAGCCAGGCCCCATCCCCGTAACCCCACACTTTTACCCACGGCACGGTAGCATAGTGGTGAGCACTGCTGCTTCACAGCTCCAGGGACCTGGGTTCGATTCCCGGCTTGGGTCACTGTCTGTGTGTGTGGAGTTTGCACATTCTCCTCGTGTCTGCATGGGTTTCCTCCGGGTGCTCCGGTTTCCTCCCACAGTCCAAAGATGTGCGGGTTAGGTTGATTGGCCATGCTAAAATTGCCCCTT